>NC_057719.1:1059744-1063125 GCF_004010195.1 Chiloscyllium plagiosum | reverse complement strand
AGGGAAGGGGAGAGAGAGAGAGGGAGAGAGGTAAGAAAAGAGAAAGGAAAACAGAGTCAAGAGTGATAGAGAGACAGTGAGAAAGGGCACCAGGAGAAATCAGGGAGAGCAGGATAGAGGCAAATACGTTTAATGAGACAGTGTAGTGGAAAACAGACATACAAAACGTCAGAATTGGCTGTGAGACACACACACACTGGAAGCAGATGGAAGTGTAAAAGTAACCCTGACCAGACAGATAATACAGGTTTGATACAATAGACTGAGGATTCAGAGGGACAGCGTGTGTAAAAAGTGGAGAGATGTTGCACATACAGAGAAAATACAGGAGCATGAATGGCAGAATGTTACAGTTCAGAAACGATAGAGACGATATCAGAATGTTGAGAATTTACATGCTGTGGATAAATATAGAAAACAGGATAATGTAAATGATATACATGGATGAAGCCTATATAGAAGTAAAAAATATTCAGAGATGTCAGAGTACACAATGCCATTAATGAAATCGTTGACATTTCCAGGTACAGTTGTAACTCACCGTATTGCTGAGCCCACACGAGTATTCCGTTCACACTCTCAGCGATCTCTGCAAGGCTCTGTGCAGACACTCCTTTCCCCAGCTCTGTCCAGGACCTCCCACCCTGACAGCTCGCCTCTGATACCAACCACGTGTGATCGACAGCACACTGCTGTTCCAAACCAACACGAAGAAGCATACGGATATTACACAGCTGTCTGAAACACTGCATTCCCCCAAACACAACTCCAACAAATTCATCACAAATTCTCCCGATGCCCAGTGAGAATTAATAAAGGAGGAGGATGATGAATTAATGTTCGATTCTACAGAGCAGATGCTTCCAGGTCTGTCACTCAGCATTTCATCAAATTACTAATTGTTTATCATACTTTGGCAACATACAGCTCCCTTCCGAGACGCTGATGGTGCTCACCCTCACTGGGGTACAGGGTCCCCCTCCCCCTTCTGAAGGGGCTGACTCTCACTGGGGTACAGGGTCCCCCACCCCCTTCTGAAGGGGCTGACTCTCACTGGGGTACGGGGTCCCCCTCCCTCTCCTGAAGGGGCTGACTCTCACTGGGGTACAGGGTCTCCCTCCCTCTCCCGAAGTGGCTGATACTCACTGGGGTACGGGGTCCCCCTCCCTCTCCTGAAGGGGCTGACCTTCACTGGGGTACGGGGTCTCCCTCACTCTCCTGAAGGGGCTGACCCTCGCTGGGGTACGGGGTCTCCCTCCTTCTCCTGAAGGGGCTCACTCTCACTGGGGTACGGGGTCACCCTCCCTCTCCCGAAAGGGCTGACCCTCACTGGGGTACAGGGTCTCCCTCCCTCTCCTGAAGGGGCTGACCCTCACTGGGGTACGGGGTCTCCTTCCCTCTCTTGAAGGGGCTGACCCTCACTGGGGTACGGGGTCTCCCTCCCTCTCTTGAAGGGGCTGACCCTCACTGGGGTACGGGGTCTCCCTCTTTCTCCCGAAGGGGCTCACTCTCACTGGGGTACGGGGTCCCCCTCCCTCTCCCGAAGGGGCTGACCCTCACTGGAGTACGGGGTCCCTCTCCCTCTCCCGAAGGGGCTGACCCTCACTGGGGTACAGGGACCCCCTCCCTCTCCCGAAGGGGCTGACCCTCACTGGGCTACGGGGTCCCCCCCTTCTCCCGAAGGGGCTGACCCTCATTGGGGTACGGGGTCTCCCTCCCTCTCCCGAAGAGGCTAACCCTCACTGGGGTACGGGGTCCCCCCCTTCTCCCGAAGGGGCTGACCCTCACTGGGGTACGGGGTCTCCCTCCCTCTCCCGAAGGGGCTGACCCTCACTGGGGTACGGGGTCTCCCTCCCTCTCCCGAATGGGCTGACCCTCACTGGGTTACGGGGTTTCCCTCCCTCTCCCGAAGAGGCTGACCCTCACTGGGTTACGGGGTCTCCCTCCCTCTCCCGAAGGGGCTGACCCTCACTGGGGTACGGGGTCTCCCTCCCTCTCCCGAAGGGGCTGACCCTCACTGGGCTATGGGGTCCAGATGACCAGATGACCTCTACGTTTGTGAAAACCGTTGGGGGATGAATATTGATCAGGGCTCTGAGGAAACACCTGCTGCTCCTTTTCAAAATGTCCTGGTGGGATCCTTAATGAGGAGGACTCTCAGTCTCATGTACTATCTGAAAGATGGTGCCTCTGACAGTGTCACGTTCCCTCAAAGCTGTTTTGGAGGGTCACCCTGGCTTCTATCCATGTCACATGTCTGGAATGGGGCCTGAGGTTCCAATGATCTGGTCAGGGAGGGGATTGTTTCCTTGAGCCATACTGGACACCGTCAGAATCACACAAACGCAGAGAAAAGCTGATGTGATGTGCATGGCCTATTTATTCTCTGGTGCGACGTGGCTGTCACTGACAGGAGCAGCATTTATAGCCCAGAGACTCTTAACTAAGAGTGAACCACGTTGCTGTGGGTCTGGAGTTATGAGTAGGCCAGACCGGGTAAGGATGGCAGATTCCTTCACTAAAGGCATCGGTGAACCAGGTGGGTTTTTCTGACAATCAGCAATCATGGTCATCATTAGACTCGTATTTCAAGATTTTTACTGAATTCAAATTTCACCATCTGCTGTGCTGGGACTCAAACCCACGTCCGCAGAATGTTCCAAGGGTCGCTGGATTAACAGGCCAGTGATAATACCACCCGTACTGAGTGAACCTTGCCCCATTGACTGAGGGAAGTAGACTTGGTGGGTTTTATCTTGCTGTGTCCCTCTCATTTTTATTTACAAAGTGCCTCACTCGATGTCCATTAACCAGATTTCCTGCTTAGCTCTGGGATCTTGCTGTGCATGCAAAACCGATATGAGATTTGCTCCAAAATCAACAACCACTGAATTTCTAATAAAGTCACCGTCTGTCTCTGGGAAGTGTCAAAAAGATGAGAAAATGTAAAGTATTCTCGAATGGTTAGGAAAGAATTTTTCGCAGCAAGTTGTCCAAATATAAATTCTGCTCAATAAACACCCGCCATTACAGAACACACAGTCACCAACTCTGAGTTTTACACAGCACTTAATTAACAGGTTTTAATGTGTGTGTGGTTTTGCAGATTGCCTTCGGTGAAGGTGATGAGATTTGGTTTGCTGTTATAAAGTGGAGGATGTGGCTGCCCACTCACAGGGATCTGACCCCCTCCCCCTCCCCCATCACTGAGACACATGAGCAGCGGTGAGCTGGTCATCGGCTCCAGGAAGCAGAGTGGAGGACATGACCCTGTCTGTATCGATGGCGCCGAGATGGAGATGGTCGAGTACGCCAAGTTCCTGGGGGTGATGACCACCAACAATCTGTCCTGCTCCATCCACGTCAACATTACAGTCAAGA
>NC_057719.1:1045944-1059244 GCF_004010195.1 Chiloscyllium plagiosum | reverse complement strand
TGATTCTGGGGATGGCTGGACTGACGAATGAGGAGAGATTGACGAAGTTAGGATTGTTTTGGCTGGAGTTCAGATGAGTGACAGGGAATTTAATACAGACATATAAAATTCCAAATGGGTAGATGAGGGGAAGATGTTCCCGACGGTGGGTGTGTCCAGAACTAGAGTTGCAGTCTGAAGACTCAGAGTGAACCATTTAGGACAGAGATAAGGACACACTTCTTCACCCAGAGAGTGGTGGGCCTGTGGAATTCATTACCATGGGAAGTAGTTGATGACGAAACATTGGAACGGCCAGATATAGCACTTGGGGGTGAATGGGACCAAAGGGAGAAAACAGGATTAGGCTATTGAGTTGGACGAGAGGAGGCCACATCGGGTGCAGAGGATGCAATAGATGCAATGTGGAATTCATTACTATGGGAAGTAGTTGATGACGAAACATTGGAGTGGCCAGATATAGCACTTGGGGGTGAATGGGACCAAAGGGAGAAAACAGGATTAGGCTATTGAGTTGGACGATGAGCCATGATCATGATGAATGGCGGAGCAGACTCGAAGGGCCGAATGGCCTCCTCCTGCTCCTATCTTCTATGTTTCTGCGTTTCTATTCTACCTGCTGTTTCAGATGGATATAAACAACTCAACGGCACTACTTTGAAGGAAAGCAGGTGGATTATTTTAGTATTTGCCTTGTCCCAGGCCCCGAACCAAGACCATAAACGCCAGTGAATATAAAACAAAGGACCGCGGATGCTGGAGATCTGAAACAAACAAAAACAGAAATTATGGAGAGTCTCTAAATGCTGCCAGACCCACTGAGATTCCCCAGCAATTTCAGCTTCCTCCAAATCTGCCTGTGATACGGGCAGCGTGTAATGCACAGTAGGTTGTCTCTTGTGCTCGGAACATCTTGGAAGAAATTCATTCTCCTCTTCAGGCGGCCAAGGCTTCGAGGCAGTGAACTCCGAAAGAACCGCGGATGCTGTCAATCAGAGGTAAACGCACACACCAGCCCATGAGCTCTCTTCCTCCATTTTAGGTCCAGTGAGATTCCTTTGCTGTCTCACGTCCACATACCAGCAGCAACTACCATGGCTTGCTGGCCTGGATCCTGAAGAGACGTTGAACCGTTTACCTGAGGCTTGGCTTGGTGTTAGGGTTTTACTGTGGGCTGATGGGTTCAGTGCTGAATGACACCATGCAATTGCCTTCACTCCAGTGGCCTTCCCCAAACTCAGTCAGCCTGCTGAGAGTGTCCACTTCCATCGGAATACCGTGCAACCTGTGGTCTGCTTGCCACATTTTCCAGTGAGTAAAGCCAGATAAGCATCAGCTACTGGGTGCTTTTGCATGGTTACATCATTAATCCCACTTACCAAAACGGTCTCTCAGCATCTCATTAAAGGTTAAACCAAAGTCACATTCCTCTGCCAGTCACCTTCATCAGTCAAAAATCCCAATATGGATTTCTCTGGTTCCTGAATTGCTGAGGAAAACTGATAGTGTCTCAGAATTACAGGAGGCTTGGGGTCATGATATTCTTTATCTAAGTCGGTCAACTCTTGAAACATTTTAGCATCTGGGGGCTCAGGAAACATTAAGGTTCCTAATAACCAAAAAGGCTGTGGGTCAATAAGCTGTCATAGAGTCATAGAGATGTTCAGCATGGAAACAGACCCTTCGGTCTAACCCGTCCATGCCAACCAGATACCCCAACCCAATCTAGTCCCACCTACCAGCACCTGGCCAATATCCCTCCAAACCCTTCTTATTCATATACCCATCCAAATGCCTTATAAATGTTGCAATTGTACCAGCCTCCGCCACATCCTCTGGCAGCTCATTCAATACCCGTCCACCCTCTGTGTGAAAAAGTTGCCTCTTGGGTCCCTTTTATATCTTTCCCTTCTCACCCTAAACCTATGCCCTCTAGTTCTGGACTCCCCGACCCCAGGGAAAAGACTTTGCCTATTTATCCTATCCATGCCCCTCATAATTTTGTAAACCTCTATAAGGTCACCCCTCAGCCTCCGACGCTCCAGGGAAAACAGCCCCAGCCTGTTCAACCACTCCCTGTAGCTCAAATCCTCCAACCCTGGCAAGAAATTTGTAAACCCTTTCAAGTTTCAAATTTGTAAACCCTTTTTCTGAACCCTTTCATGTTTCACAACATCTTTCCGATAGGAAGGAGGCCAGAATTGCACACAATATTCCAACAGTGGCCTAACCAATGTCCTGTACAGCCGCAACATGACCTCCCAACCCCTGTACTCAATACTCTGACCAATAAAGGAAAGCATACCAAACGCTGTTAGAATTACTCGTTGTTTTTCATCTGCCCCAAAGCCCAGAAAAAACCAACACAATCTTCCTACTCACTGGCCCCAGTCTTCAACCGGAGGATTGAATGAGTCAGGCTTCCCAAATAACAGCATGACGCCAGGAATGCTTACCCTCAACTCAGAGACAGCTGTTGCGAGTGAATTTCTTTGGGAATGTGCTTTTTCCACATTGCCACTGAAATAACATCCCAGAGGCTGGTAACCCCATCACCAAGTCCCCCTTTTACTTACACGTGGAGAGTCCCTGGCGCTGATCCAGCTCCCTTAGAGTGAACAGAATATTGGACAACATTTTTCATATACTTTTTAATAGTCATCTGAATTGAGGAGATTCTATTTTTTTGAAACACACTCCTGTTTACATCTGTCAGCCAGGGCTCCCTGATTGGACCAGGTTAACAGCCCCAGTCAGGGAACTCAGACTCCATAAGGACCACCTGTCTGACCTCGTTACAGTGGATACAAGAAGGCAGAAGCTTGATCATGGATTTTTTTTTAACAGGAATCACTGGTTCATTTCTAATCTCACAACATCACACCATTTTAAATGGCATTCACAGCTATGGTGACGATTTCAGAACAAATCCTACACTTAATTCACCAACAGCGAGTAGGCAATTGTCCAGATGGTGTGTTGTTTAGGAATTAGTTGCTGTTCAATTTCTGAGTTTGTGCAACTGTCCACAGAGGATGATAATGGGCAGATACCTGCAAACCTCACTGAGCTATGGGGTCCCCCTCCCTCTCCTGAAGGGGCTGACTCTCACTGGGGCACGGGGTTCCCCTCCCTCTCCTGAAGGGTCTGACTCTCACTGGGGTGCGGGGTCCCTCTCCCTCTCCTGAAGAGGCTGACTCTCACTGGGGTATGGGGTCTCCCTCCCTCTCCTGAAGGGGCCGACTCTCACTGGGGTATGGGATCCCCCTCCCCCTCCTGAAGGAGCTGACCCTCACTGGGGTAGGGGGTCCCATTCCTGAAGGGGCTGACACCTGCTCCTCAGCACTGACCCTCCGACAGTGCGGCACTCCCTCAGCACTGACCGTGCGACAGAGTGGCACTCCCTCAGCACTGACCCTCCGACAGTGTGGCATTCCCTCAGCACTGACCCTCCCAAAGTGCGGCACCCCCTCAGCACTGACCCTCCGACAGTGCGGCGCTCTCTCAGCACTGACCCTCCTACAGTGCGGCACTCCCTCGGCACTGACCCTCCGACAGTGCGGCACTCCCTCTGCACTGACTCTCCGACAGTGCGGCACTCCCTCAGCACTGACCCTCCGACAGAGTGGCACTCCCTCAGGACTGACCCTCCGACAGAGTGGCACTCCCTCAGCACTGACCCTCCGACAGTGTGGCACTCCCTCTGCACTGACCCTCTGACAGTGTGGCACTCCGTCAGCACTGACCCTCCGACAGTGCGGCACTCTCTCAGCACTCACCTGCCTAAAGTGAACCTCTGACAGTGCCCACTCCATCAGCACTGACTCTCCGATAGTGCCCACTCCATCAGCACTGACCCTCCGACAGTGCCCACTCCAACAGCACTGACCCTCCGACAATGCAGCACTCCCTCAGCACTGATCCTCTGACAGAGCGGCACTTCCTCAGCACTGACCCTCTGACAGTGCCCAGTCCATCAGCACAGACCGTCCGACAGTGCCCACTCCATCAGCACTGACTCTCCGACAGTGCAGCACTCCCTCTGCACTGATCCTCTAACTGTGCGGCACTCCCTCTGCGCTGACCCTCCGACAGTGCCCACTCCCTCTGCGCTGACCCTCCGACAGTGCCTACTCCCTCAGCGCTGACCCTCCGACAGTGCCCACTCCCTCTGCACTGACCCTCCAACAGTGCCCACTCCCTCTGCACTGACCCGACAGTGCCCACTCCCTCAGTGCTGACCCTCCGACAGTGCCCACTCCCTCAGCACTGACCCTCCGACAATGCCCACTCCCTCTGCACTGACCCTCTGACAGTGCCAACTCCCTCAGCGCTGACCCTCCAACCCAGCGGTGCCTTTTTACTATGGACCTTCCGACAGCACTCTATTATTGGATTTAGACCTGAAATATTAACTTTGTTTCTCTCATCACAGATCCTGAGAGACTGAGTTTCTCAAGAGAGCGGTCTGATACTAGCTGCCTGCTCTTCTTCTCGTGTGTCAGGAACTGATTGAGGGCAGATATAATTAACACGGTGCAGACCCCACATTGGTGACCTTGCCCTGATATGAGGTGTTGAGATTATGTTTGGGGATAAATGTGGGGAGTGTAGGTGAGTCCCTGGGCCTGGTATACACTATCCAGTAGGCACCTTGGTGAGGACTGCACCGTGGGTGAGGACTGCACCATGGGTGCAGATTGGGAGGTGTGCTGTCTGGTGTTTTCAGTCACCTTGTGATTTTTGCCTGTGGTTGGGGCATTGCAGTTCCAGCGTTGGTGACACGTGTGTGCTGATTGTAGCATTAAGTGAAAGATGGATGGTGACTGTGGAGTCGCATTATGGGCTGTCCCGGGATGGGGAGCTCGGGGACGGAGTATCCCAGGACAGGCAGCCCTGGGATGGGGAGTCCCAGGTTGGGGAGTCCGGGGTTGGGGAGCTCAGGGACAGGGAGTCTGGAGATGGGGAGTCCCAGGATGGGGTGTCTGGGGATGGGGCGTCCCGGAATGGGGAGTCCGGGGAGGGGGAGCCCGGGGATGAGAAGCTCAGGGATGGGGGAGATTCAGGAAATGGTCACGATCAGCAACCTGCAGACTGTCCATGTTTTGAAAGGGTGGTTTGGCTGATTTTGATGGATAATCCAGCTCCTGCTAGCTGACGAATTCTGTACCTTTACAGCTATCAGTACTGTCAGCGGGACTGTCAGTGCAGCACCATCCACCTCCGAATAGACCCTGCCCAGGGCTCTCTGTCTGTTTCTCTGAGGAACAAGGCTGCAGACCTCCGTCAGTACTGGTGAGGAAGGAGTCAGACCCTATATTTGAGGTGAATGAGAGGTTGCCGAGTGAAAGAGATAGTTCACAAAGAACAGCATGTACCAGAGTGTGAGGACCAGAACACAGCTGTTTGACCATCGTGTGCCTCTCTGCTCCCCACCTACACATGCATTTGTCCAGACACATCTTAAATGAATCTACAGTGCCTGCCTCTTCTTGGGACCACCACCCTCTGTGTGAAGTACATGCCGCGTGTATCCCTCTTAAACTTTCCACCTCTCACCTTGAAAGCATGACCTCTTGTTATTGAATCCTTCACCCTGGGAAAAAGCTTGTCTCGATCCACCCTGTCTATACCCTTCATGATTTTGTAAACCTCAATCAGGTCCCACCCATCCCCTTTTTTCCAGTGAAAACAAACCTAACCTACTCAACCTCTCTTCATAACTAGCACCTTCCACACCAGGCAACATCCTCGTAAACCTTCTCTGCACCCTCTCCAAAGCGTCCACATCCTTTTGGTAATGTGGCGACCAGAACTGTACACAGTATTCTAAATGCGGCCAAACCATCATGTACAATTTTAACAAGACCTGCCAGCTCTTATACTCAATACCCCGTCCGATGAAGACAAGCATATCACATGCCTCCTTGACCACTCTATCCACCTGTGCAGCAACCTTCAGGGTACAATGGACCTGCACTCCCAGATCTCTCTGCTCATCAACTTTTCCCAAGGCTCCTCCGTTCATTGTATAATTCACTCTAGGATTAGACTTGCCTAAATACATTACCTCACACTTGTTTAGCACTTCAGTCACAGTGGTTCGATTCCACCCTCGGGTGACTGTGCAAACCCCGTACAGGCATTCTCCTTGTGTCTATGTGGGTGTCCTTTAGTTTCCTCCCGCAGTCCAAAGATGCACAGGTTAGGATGGATGGGAAATTGCCCAGTAGTGTTCAGGGATATGTGGGCTAGGTGGATTAGCCAGGGGAAATGTAGGGTCGGGTGGACTGGGTCTGGGTGGGATGCTCTTCGGAGGGTCAGTGTGGACCCGGTAGGTTGAACAGTCTGCTTCCACACTAAGGATTCTATGAATTGCGTATCTTGCCGAAGTCAAAATGCTCAGTGGTCCAACCTCCCCTGCGGTCAGAGACAGAATGCTGCAGAGTTACAAAACCCATTTGTGAAGAAAATCTCCTCCTCGTCCCAATAGTAAATGGAATACTGTTTCTCTTTGAACTCTGACCCCTTCTAGTCTTTTCCATAAAAGAAAGCCTCCAATCAAATCTATTTTCACCTTATAGGCAGCAGAAAGCTGGAGCATGGAGGAGTTTGAATTGAATTAGCTTTATTGTCACGTACTCAAATGGCAAACCACTGTTGGAATATTGTGTGCAATTCTGGTCTCCTTCCTATCGGAAAGATGTTGTGAAACTTGAAAGGGTTCAGAAAAGATTTATTAAAGGATTGGATGCCCTGGGGGCAACAAGCATGTTTCCGCTGATGGGTGAGTCCAGAACCAGAGGACACAGTTTAAAAATAAGGGGTAGGCCACTTAGAACAGAGTTGAGGAGAAACTTCTTCACCCAGAGAGTGGTGGGTGTGTGGAATGCTCTGCCCCAGAAGGCAGTGGAGGCCCAGTCTCTGGATACTTTCAAGAAAGAGTTGGATAGAGCTCTTAAGGATAGTGGGTCAAGGGTTATGTGGATAAGGCAGGAGCAGGATACTGATTGAGGATGATCAGCCATGATCATAATGAATGGTGGTGCTGGCTCGAAGGGCAGAATGGCCTACTCCTGCACCTATTGTCTGTTGGCACAATCTTCCTCAGCAGCTTCAGTTGTGAATTGAACAGGAGAAAGTAAAATACAGCCACACAGTGGGAAAGAATCACCATCTTTAACTCAAAACACTGACCTGAGCTAAGATCCAGAGCAAACCTGCATCAACGACCAACCCCTCACCTTGCTCACATCTCAGGAACAGGAGGTGAAAGAACTATAATTAATTGTCAATAGTGAATGAAGCAAGTTTAACATTTATGACGAATTCAGGGATCCTGATACAAGTTGCCGGTTCAAAGGGAAAAGGTTTCCATGAGGTCTCCAGGCATTGTGTGTCACAAAGGCACCCAGGAAGATGTGAACCTGATTGTGTGCACACAGAGACTGACAGCTCTCAGTTCCTGCTGCATCCCCACACCAACTAATCAGCACCCTCCTCTCACCTCAAATTGGTGTTCCCTTTCTAAAAGTTGGATTGTTGACCACACAGCATTGCCCTTTTGTGAAGGGCACTACTTGTCACTGGCCACTCGGGTGTTTTCCTTTCTTCCTGGTGATGGAAATTGGATAAAGATTCGTGCACCTTGTGTCTCTCAGTGTCTCACACCTGCACACACACACAACATGGGTGCTGGGGAAAAAAATAAGCACGACCACAGTTAGGCAGTAGTGTGGGGGTTAAACAAAGGAAAAAAACCAAAAGGGTTATGGGTGCTGGGGAAAAAATAAGCAAAAGAGAAAAAAAAGAAAAATAAAGAGGAAAAGTTGGATTGTGTGCACTGGGCCAGTGGCATAATGGACAACACATCTGAGTTTGGATGAAAACATTGCTGGTTCAAGTTCTACCGGGCTCAAGTGCGACAGGCTACTTTTCCCTGATGTCTGTCAGGAGCTGCAGGGCCTGGATCAGTGCATTTGATTCAGTCCCTACCCTCCCCTTCACTGTTTGATCACACAGCACTGCCCTTTGATGTGAAGGGCACTGCTTGTCACTGGCCACTCGGGTGTTTCCTTGCTTCCTGGTGGTGGGAATTGAATAGAGGTTTGTACACGTCGTGTCTTTCACATGTAGCCAGACCAGCCGGAGTTCCCTTCCTGAAGGATATTGATGATCCACAGATAAATACATGGTCACCAGCACTCATTTCACACTGCAGATTTACTAACTGAATTTAATTCTATATTCCACTAGCTGCCGGAGTGGGGTGGGATTTGAACTGGTGACTCCAGATCATTAGCCTTGGTTCTCTGCCATGCTCGAGCAGTGATCTTACCATGAGACAAAACAGCAGAAGCAGACCATTCAGCCCATCATGTCTGCTCTGTCATTCAATGAGATCATGGTTGCTCTACGTAAAAGTCTCTCCTGTGGTATTTGTTATGAGCAACTTACTGTCAACATCAATTTCAAACTGCTACATTGAGGTAGCATCTCTCATGGTTATACAGTCGAAGGGGAGTTAAATTAAAAGGCTTTCATCACATGGCACTGTTAGAACCTGAGGCAGCTGTGCTCTCTGGCTGTGAATTAACAACATTTCAGATTAAAACACACTGTGACTGAGATTTTGTTTACTGTGAGAATGCTAAGGTACTGAGTCAGAATTTCCAGAGGACCTGGCCATTTCTGTAAAAGGTGCAGGAAAGAAAAAGTTGCATTTCACTGACAAACAGCAGCAGTTCAGGACGTTGCCAATCACTTGGCAAAGTGCTTACTGGCACAGTTAGAGCAGCCAATTACACAGCAAGCTCCCATAGACCAAACTGAGTTAGTATCGAGCAAGGACTGAGGTAGCACCTTTCACATCATAAAACCTGGTCAGGTTCCCCACAGGAACACTACAAGATCAAATCTAATACCAAGCCACAGAAGGACAAGTGGCTAAAGGCCTGATCAAAGGGCTAGGCTTGGTGCAGTGTCTGAAAGGAGGAGAGGTGGAGAGCTGTCGGGGTGAGGGGAGGTAATCTCAGAGTTTGGGTAGTAGTCAGCTGAAGGCACAGTCACCGTGCGGCAAGTTAGCTTTTTATTGACTCATTGTACATCGCTGGCTGGGCCCAGCATTTACTGCCCGTCCCTAGTTGCCCATTGAGAAGGTAGGGGTGAGCTGCCTTCTTGACCTGCTCCAGTCCATCTGCTGTGGGTTGACCCACAATGCCCTTAGGGAGGGAATTCCAGGATTTTGACCCAGCGACACTGAAGAGACGGCAATATATTTCCAAGAGGAGGCAATGGTCTAGTGGCACTATCTGGACTATTAAGCCAGAGACCCAGGTAAAGTGCTGGGGACCTAGGCTCAAATCCTGCCATGGCAGATGGTACAATTTGATTTTGGTTTTAAAAAAGCCTCCTGGAATTAAGAGTCTAATGATAACAATGAATCCTCTGCCAATTGTCAGGGGAAAAACCCATCTGTCCTTTAGGGGAGGAAACTGCCATTCTCATCTGGTCGGGCCTACATGTGACTCCAGACCCACAGCAATGTGGGTGACTCTTAACTGCCTCTGGGTAATTAGGGACGGGCGATAGATGCTGGTCTATCCAATGACACACTCATTCTGTGAGTGAATTATGAAAAAGGCATTCTCTCACACCCTTGGCGTGTGTCTGTCACGGTCAAGATTGCACTGAAATAGTCGCATGTCGAGGTAATAAAGGCATAAATGAGCATCCCAGCAGGACGTGGAACAGAGATGGCTGAAGCCCAGTGATTTGGAGTATGTGGAAATGGGTGGGTGTTAGTAAGGAGATGAGTATGTAATACCTAGGGGAGGATGGGTACTTAGCTCATCTTTTCTTAAGCAATTGGAAATGTGGTTTTCCAGTTCAAAACAGAGAAGTTAATTACCAGGTTTTCTCATGTATAAGAAAGAGTTTTATTACTCATGCATTGTTTATTAAACACACACACACAAACACAGGCAACAAGTTTAAAAGGGAGGGATTGTCTGGTACAGACAGGAAGAATAAAGAAGTTGAAGACCTTGAGGAATTAGCTTTTTAACCTAGGGACCACAGTTTATTATTGACTGGTATCCTCAGCAGTGGCAATGTTTATCTAATTTGCTGATCAACGGTTATTTTCTCAATTTGTTTTATCGCCAGGCCCAGTTTTCCGTGATGAGGAGAGAGCAGGGAAGTGAAGTAAACATTTCTTGATGCTGACTCGGATAAAATGGTAATTTCAGTGGAGCTGGTTTCCTTTATTCCAATTGGGTCTCCCAGAGTTCCCTCAATCTGAGGTCGGGTGGTCACCGCAGCCTTTCTTGGTCAATATTTATCTTTTTTAAAATCTAATTTAATCCATCAGTAATAACAATAAGATGATGGATGCTAAATATTAGAAATTTAAAGTTTACAAAATGATGAGCGGCATAGATAGAATGGACAGTAGGAGCCTCTTTCCCAGGATGGAAATGTCAATCACTAGGAGACATAGATTTATGGTAAAATGGGGAAGTTTAAAGGGGATGTGAGAGACAGGTTTCTTTACACAGAGAGTGGTCAGTGCCTGGAATGTGCTGTCACACAGCATGGGAAATCTGACAGGAG
Source organism: Chiloscyllium plagiosum (assembly GCF_004010195.1). Taxonomy (NCBI): domain Eukaryota; kingdom Metazoa; phylum Chordata; class Chondrichthyes; order Orectolobiformes; family Hemiscylliidae; genus Chiloscyllium; species Chiloscyllium plagiosum. The sequence continues at coordinate 1,048,630 of NC_057719.1, read as the reverse complement.
CTCTCCGATCTGATGTGGGGTGTCAGAACGGAACCCAGTTCCTTTAATGTTCATCTTTTTTGAAACTAAAAAGGCATCACATGTAGAAGTTGGAGGAAGAGAGAGAGAGACTGTGTGTGTGTGCGCGTGTAAACACTGAAACCAACATGATCTAGGGGAAAGCTGTCACACTCATTATTTATTTAGACTTTGAGAAGTTGTGACAGCAGTATGAATTTTTGATTGTCAGTGTGTGCTTTATAATTTCTGCTATTGACTGTACTTGCATACCATCAATCAGGCACAATATGGTAAGGCAGAATCAGTATTGCTACATGGCTCTAACCACATGGAGGTTCTCAGTCAAACAAACCACCTGGCTTCCAGTCTTGCAGGAGCTCTCTGCACCTTTGGATAATTTCAACCTTTTTCAGACTGTAAGGTAGAGGAAAAAAAATGTGACAGTTACCAACCACAGCAACAGCTCAGTATCAAGAGTATCCACACTTTGGATTTTCAGTATTTCATATTACGAAGAGACTACATTTTAAATGGTGGAACCATACATAAATGACTCGCATTTACACTCATTCCCCTTAGTGCAAGGCAAGTTAATAGGAGACTTGATCAGAGACAAAATATAAAACAAAAACTGAAGATCTGAAACAAAAACAGAAACTGCTGGGGAAACTCATTTGTTGGGAGAAAGCAAAGTTAACATTTCGAGTCCAGTGTCTCTCCATCAGAATTGGATCAGAGGTGTTTGGAATCAGGAGGCTGCTTTGGTTACAGTAAAACTGTCACCAGTGTTGGGGTGGGGGTTCAGGTAAGCAGGAGATGCAGACATAACCCACTGGCAACAACAACACATAATTCATTGAAGTTGAAAATGGAAAGCTCCAATGGTCAACTGAACAGGACACAGTACAGGACACTGTGCAGTGGGGAAATGAGCAGAGGATCCAGCCGTGAGCAAATAAATATGACAATAGCCACTAACATCTTCCACCCCAACCTCAAATTCACCTGGAACCTCACTTTCTCCTCGAAAATATGACAATAGCCCTGCTCACTCTCTGGCCTCACTCTCTTCACCAGCATTGCCAGAGTCAGATATTAGGAAGATTGCTGCTGGTACTCTCTGGTCACGGTGAAGAATTGCTGCAGGAAAACTGAAGGTTCTTTAGACTCCTGTCTGGATCCCAGTTGATGAACCACTGGATAAGGCAGATCCCAGAACAAAACCTAGCTCGATAGATCACTTTTATTCTGCTAATTTTTAACATGGCGCAAGTTTATTATGCAAAATTAACAACAAGAGAAAAAGACGAGCTATTTAAAAATAACCCAGTTTGAAATATTTCAAAACACACCAAAAACAAAATCCTTTTTACTCCCCAACACCAATATGTAACTGTGAATCAAATGTTTCTCCCTGTCCAATCTGAAAATTTCACTTAACTGCTTAATTCCCTGGAGCATTGGAGGCTGAGGGGTGACCTTATAGAGGTTTATAAAATCATGAGGGGCACAGATAGGATAAATAGACAAAGTCTTTTCCCCAGTGTACAGGAGACCAAAACCAGACGGCATAGGTTTATGGTAAGAGGGGAAAGATTTAAAAAGGATCCAAGGGGCAACTTGTTCATGCAGAGGGTGGTCCGCGTAATGAATGAGCTGCCAGAGGAAATGGTGGAGGCTGGTACAATTACATCATTTAGAAGGCTTCATGATGGGTATATGAATAGGAAGGGTTTAGAGGGATATGGACCGGGTGCTGGCAGGTGGGACTAATTTAGGATATCTGGTCAGTATGGATGGGTTGGATTGAAAGGTCTGTTTCTGTACAACTCTATACTTCTTCTCAGTTCCTGGACAATGAGCTGTGATGCCTTTGCCATGAATATACTCATAACTGAGAGCTCAGACTTCCTTAGCTTTGAATAAGCAATGCAGAATAGGGGCGGCATGGTGGCTCAGTGGTTAGCACTGCTGCGTCACAGCGCCAGGGACCCGGGTTTGATTTCAGCCTCAGGGCAACTGACTGTGTGGAGTTTGCACATTCTCCCCGTGTCTGTGTGGGTTTTCTCCAGGTGCTCCGGTTTTCTCCCATAGTCCAAAGATGTGCAGGTTAAGGTGGATTGGCCATGGGAAATTGCCCATAGTGTCCAGGGATGCGTAGGCTAGTGGGATCAGCCATGGGAAATGTGGGGTTACGGGAGATGTACTCCTCAGAAGGTTGGTGCAGACTCGATGGGCCAAATGGCCTCTATCTGCACTTTAGAGATAAAGACAACAGACAATAGGTGCAGGAGTAGGCCATTCTGCCCTTCAAGCCTGCACCACCATTCAATATGATCATGGCTGATCATCCTTAATCAGTATCCTGTTCCTGCCTTATCTCCATAACCCTTGATTCCACTATCCTTGAGAGCTCTATCCAACTCTTTCTTAAATGAATCCAGAGACTGGGCCTCCACTGCCCTCTGGGGCAGAGCATTCCACACAGCCACCACTCTCTGGGTGAAGAAGTTTCTCCCCATCTCTGTCCTAAATGGTCTACCCCGTATTTTTAAGCTGTGTCCTCTGATTCGGGACTCACCCATTAGCGGAAACATGTTTCCTGCTGCCAGAGTGTCCAATCCTTTAATAATCAGATCCCTTCTCAGCCTTCTAAACTCAAGGGTATACAAGCCCAGTAGCTCCA
>NC_057719.1:1040467-1044228 GCF_004010195.1 Chiloscyllium plagiosum | reverse complement strand
AAGCTTCCCAGTCCTCCATTTTCCCACTTATCTTTGCTGTGTTATACTTTTTCTCTTTTAACTTTATATATTTCTTTACTTCCCTCGTCAGTCACGGCCGCCCATGTCTCCTCCTGGGATCTTTCTTCCTTTTTGGAATGAACTGGTCCTGCATCTTCTGCATTATACACAGAAATATCTGCCATTGTTCCTCCACTGTCATATTGCAGCACTGACAAAAGAACTCGAAGACCTCAGGCTCATCCGAGAAAACGAGATCTTTCTGGACAAGACCTTCAGCGATGGTCTCAAATTGCAGATTGAAGCTTATTGTATTATGGTCACTACTTCCCAATGGCTCCTTCACTTCGAGGTCTCTGACCAATTCTGGTTCGTTGCACAATACCAGATCCAGAATTGCCTTCTCCCTGGTCGGCTCCAGCACCAGCTGCTCTAAGAATCCATTTCTGAGGCACTCCACAAAGTCTCTTTCTTGTGGCCCAATACCATCCTGATTCTCCCAGTCTACCTGCATGTAAAAAACCCCATAACAACTGTAGTGACATCTTTGCGACAGGCCAATTTCAGCTCCTGATATAACTTACATCCGACATCCAGACTACTGTTTGGGGGCCTGCAGATGACTCCCAAGAGGGTCTTTTTACCCTTAGTATTTCTCAGCTCTATCCACACTGACTCTATATCCCCTGATTCTAGGTCCCCCCACGCAAGGGATTGAATATCATCCCTTACCAACATGGCCACCCCACCCCCTCTGCCCGTCAGTCTGTCCTTGTGATAGCATGTGTAGCCTTGAATATTCATTTCCCAGGCCCTGTCCACTTGAAGCCACTTGATTTTATGATTCAATTCAGATTTTTTAACCAAAAACTTCTGCAAGTTTTCACAAACTGAAGAAATGCAAGTCCTTAGCTGATCTGAACGATCTCCATTCCTAGGATTGCACATATTCTTAATCCCAATCAGATATCCTCTCAAATTAACCCAAAAGCTTTTGAATTAAATTTAAAACAAAAACTTGATTCATCGTAGATTCTGTTGCAGCTTACTCCCACAGCATAAACAAACTCCCATTGACACTCCAAGAGGCCTTGCAGTCGCCTGCAGTTCTGGCTGCGTGGGCCCTCAGTGTCTCCCGAGAGGGGAGTGTCAGGGATTTTCACGTTGTTAACTCTTACCTATCATTCAGTGGTTAGAAGAGTCCGTTCACTTCTTCTGTTTCTGGGTCCAAGTCAATGTCATAAAAGCAGGGTCTGGTTGGCAATCCTGGCATGGTGCTCATCTATATCACACACACACAGACTGGGTTAGTACATCATTCGGTACAAATACATGATTATCCCTCTGGGTCGTGATGGAAGATTCTGACATAGTGTTTATATCACCGGACTGGCTATCCAGAAGCCCAGGCTAATAATTCAGGGACACACCAATTCCACTCCAATAAAAATTAATACACTTACTGACCCTAAAACTCCATATGGTTCATTAATGTCCTGTAGGGAAGGTCTCCTTATCTGGTCTACATTTGCTCCAGACCCACGGGAATGTAGCTGACTCTGAAATGACCTCAGTTCAGGGGCAATTAGAGACAGACAACCAATGGACACCCACATTCAATGAGAGAGTAAATAAAAAGACTGTATATACCATGGATAGTTCATCAGCAAGATGGTGTTTCCTCACACTTTCCCATCAGCCATGGAATCACTCAGGACAGCTAACAAAGTCAGGTATTTTAATATGTCACCCTGCTTCTCTTCCTTCCCAATTCAGCTGGTTTCATTTCTCCCTGAAACGTTTGAGCAGTTAATTATCACAGAGTGGATTGCTATAGCCATTTCAGGGGGCTGAGAATCAATCACATCGCTGCGGGTGGACTAGGGGAAGGACGGCAGATTTCCTTCCCAAAAGGCTACCAGTGAATCAGATGGGTTCAAATGATGATGTTTCTAACAGTCACCATCAATTCAATTTTGGATTTGTTAACTGAATCTAAATTCCACCAGCTACCATGGTGAGATTTGAACCCTCGTTTGCAAGATATTAACCTGACCCTCTGGGGAGTTTACCAGTCCAGTGTCATTACCATTAAACCACCATCTCTCCAAAGCTAGGACAGTTCTCACCTCAGTATAATAAAATACAACATGGAAAAAAAACTCCAACATAGACCCCACACTTTGTAACATTGCCCTCAGCTGTGGAGCAGCATTTCAGTGGGTATCTTACATGTTTGGTTACCTTGGAGATGGTAGGGAGGGGGGCAGGTGTGTGTGTGTGAGGAAGTGGTTTTGATTAAGTCATTGAACAGCACTCGCTATTTAATATACACATCTTTCACAACAAGGAGTCCATTACACAATTCGCTTTGTCCTTGTCTGATGAAAAACTACGAGGTACAAAGACAGTTTGGATCAGCAGATCTGATGTCACTGGCTTCAGGCTGGAATGAACAGGGAAACTCGTGTTGATTATGTATATCCAAGTTTAAGCGACACCTCAACTCTTGAGCAGAAAGCGTGACTTTGCCAATCAACCACAGGTAAAAAGACACCCAGCCTCTCAATGATTTGTGTGGAATATATCATTGTGCAGGCAACTGGGTTTCCTCGCTTCCCTGAGCTTCAACAATGCCCAATGTGTCACCCCGAGCAATGGAATTAACAAACCTTTCAGCATCTCTGCTGCAGCCATTACCTGTCTGTCTGTCTCAGTGAAACAGGAGTCTCAAACAGTAACACTGATATTGTAACTTAATCTCATGTTTCATGCCATTTAATTTGCAGCTCTTTCCAAGCCCACCCTCTCTATCCGCCCCATGGGACTGTGTGGTGTTAGGCCAATTAACAGGTTTATCTTCTGATTTCTTTGTGCGTTAGCTGCAGAAGATAGCAGCAGTGTACAGCTTTCAATGCTAGCTTTCAGGCCGTTCCAGTCAGCTCATTCTTGAGAGCTGCTGCTTTCAGTTATTAAAAAAATAACTCAACACATTGCATTTATGCAACGTCTCTAAACGTAAGCTGTTAGGAATGCCTCTTGATCCATCATTCTACCCAGCACCACCACCAATGCCCAGGTGTGAGTTACTGTGGGCCAGCTCAAATTTGCAACCACCCATTGAAATGCACAGAGTCAAACAAAGGAGCACAGTGACTCTGTCAGAGTCAGTGATGCCCAAAGGTACCACCAGAGGGAGTGACCTTGACAAGCAAACAGACAAGGAGCTGGGGATCAGAGCGTGGCTCTTTCTGAAAGGCAGCATAGATCCAAGGATGGACAATGTAGATGGACAAAAGGACATGGATACTTATGTCAATAAGTCGCTGAAGGCCAACAGCTAGTTGCAGCAAGCTGCTAGGAAGGGAAATGGAATGTTAAACTTCATTGCAATAGGATAGGAGTACAGGAGCAGTGAAATCCTGCTTAAATTGTACAGGAGAAAGTGAGGACTGCAGATGCTGGAGATCAGAGCTGAAAATGTGTTGCTGGAAAAGCGCAGGACAGGCAGCATCCAAGGAGCAGGAGAATTGACATTTCGGGCATGAGCCCTTCTTCAGGAATGAGGAAAGTGTGCCAAGCAGGCTAAGATAAAAGGTAGGGAAGAGGGACTTGGGGGAGGGGCGTTGGAAATGCGATAGGTGGAAGGAGGTTAAGGTGAGGGTGATAGGCCGGAGTGAGGGTGGGGGCAGAGAGGTCAGGAAGAAGATTGCAGGTTAGGAAGGTGGTGCTGAGTTCGAGGGTTGGGACTGAGACAAGGT
>NC_057719.1:1017217-1037906 GCF_004010195.1 Chiloscyllium plagiosum | reverse complement strand
TTGGAGAAAATGCACAGGCATGGGATTGAGGGTGATTTAGCAGTTTGGATTAGAAACTGGCTTTCTGAAAGAAGGCAGCGAGTGGTGGTTGATGGAAAATATTCAGCCTGGAGTCCGGTTACTAGTGGTATGCCACAAGGGTCTATTTTGGGACCTCTGCTGTTTGTCTTGTTTATAAATGACTTAGACGCAGGCATAGGTGGATGGATTAGTAAATTTGCAGATGACATTAAAGTCGGTGGATAGTGGACAGTTTGGAAGAATGTTACAGGTTGCAGGGGGATTTGGATAAACTGCAGAATTGGGCTGAGAGGTGGCAAATGGAGTTCAATGCAGCTAAATGTGAGGTGAAGCACTTTGGGAAGAATAACAGGAAGGCAGAGTACTGGGTCAATGGAAATATTCTTGGTAATGTGGATGTGCAGAGGGATCTTGGTGTCCCATGTACATAGATCCCTGAAAGTTGCCACTCAGGTGGATAGTGCTGTTAAGAAGGCAATACAGTATGTTAGGTTTCGTTGTTAGAGGGATTGAGTCCCGGAGCCACAATATCATGCTGCAACTATACAAAATGCTAGTGCGGCCACACTTGGAATATTGTGTACAGTTCTGGTTGCCATATTTTGGGAAGGATGTGAAAGCTTTGGAAAAAATGCAGAGGAGATTTACCAGGATGTTGCCTGGTCTGGAGGGAAGGTCTTATGAGGAAAGACTGAAACACCTGGGTCTGTTCTCATTGGAGAGAAGAAGACTAAGAGGGGATAGAGACATGCAAGATGATCAGAGGATTAGATAGGGTAGACAGTGAGAGTTTCTTTATCCTAGGCTGATGAAGTCAGCGTGTACGATGGGGTATAACTACAAATTGAGGGGAGATAGATTTAAGACAGATTACAGAGGCAGGTTCTTTACTCAGAGAGTGGTAAGGGTGTGGAATGCCCTACCTGCTAATGTAGTTAACTCAGCCACAATAGGGAGATTTAAACAATCCTTGGGTAAGCATGTGGATGATGATGGGATAGTGTCGGGGGACGAGCTGAGAATAGTTCACAGGTCGGCGCAACATCGAGGGCCGAAGGGCTTGTTCTGCGCTGTATTGTTCTATGTTCTAACACTGCTCTGAATCCAAAGTTCATCAATACCCATCTTTAGTACCCACACTCTAAAAAGCTATAGTCTCCATTGTACCCCTGCATCTTTAAGCTCTTGTGGAACAATCTCCTAGTATGCAGATCCCTTTCTGTGGACAAAGGATTTCCAGAAAGGCCCAGCTTGATCCGCACACCGTTCTAGATGCTCTGTACCAGAAAAAAATAGTTCTGCCTAACGAACCTGTCCTATGTCCCACTTAAGGAGGTGGCCCTAGAAAGAGTGGATGCATTGGTGGTCATCTTCGTTAGACCCTGAAACAGTTCGTACAGCCTGGAGTGTAGCTAATGTAACCCCAATACAAGAAATAATAGACCAGTCAGCCTGACATCGATAGTGAGGAAAACGCTAGAGACTACTAGAAAAGATTTAATAGTTGAGCATTTGGAAAACAGTAGCATGATCAGACAAAGTTGGTATGGATTCATGAAAAGTAAGTCATACTTGATAAATCTACTGGAATTCTTTGAGGATGTGACTAGTAGAGCTGATCAGGGGAGACTGCAGATGTGGTGATATTTGGACTTTCAGAAGGCTATTGACAAAGTTCCATCTAAGAGATTAGCATGTGAAATTAAAGCATATGGGATTGGGGGTAGTGTATTGAAATGGTCAGAAACTAGTTGGCAGACAGAAAACAGAGTGGGAATAAATGAGACATTTTCTGAATACCCAGTGGGGTACCACAGGGATCAGTGCTTGGACATACTAACAATGAATATACTTTGATGATGGAGATGAGGGAACTCAATGTAATATCTCCAAATTTGCAGATGAGACCAAGATTGGTGGGAGGATGAGTTGCGAGGAGGATGCGGTATGATTTGGACAGGCTGAGGGAGTGGGCAAATACATGACAGACACAGTATAATGTGGATAAATGTGAGGTTACCCACCTTGTTAATAAAAACAGGAAGGCAGATCATTGTCTGAAAGGCTATAAACTGAGAGAGGGGAATGTGCAACAATAGCTTAGTGTCCTTGTACACTTGTCACTGAAGGTAACTGTGCAGGTGGTCAAGAATACAAAGGGTATGTTGGCCTTCACAGTGGGAGGATTCCAGTATAGGAGTAGAGATGTCTTGCTGAAATTAGACAGGGTCTTGGTGAGACCACACCTGGGAATACTGTGTGCAGTTTTGGCATCCTTATCTGAGGAAGGATGTTCTGGTGGTGGAGGAAGTGCAGGCAAGGTTTTCCAGACTGATCCCTGGGATGGTGGGACTGACTTATAAGGAGAGGCTGAATCAGTAAGGATTATATTCACCGGAGTTTAGAAGAATGAGGTAAATTATGAAGTTCTAAACTGGTTTGGAGAGATTAGATGCAGGAAGGATGTTCCCAATGGTGGGGGGGTCCAGAGCCAGGGGTCACAGTCTAAAGGTATAAGGTACACCATTTGGACTGAGAAGGGGAGAATGTCTTCACCCAGACCCTGTGGCATTCTCTCCAACAGAAAGCAGTTGAGGCCAAAACACAATCATTTCAAGAAACAGTTAGATATAGCACGTGGAGCTGAAAGGAATCAAAGGAAATGGGGGAAAAGTGGGAACAGGTTCCAGAGTTGGAACAACAACTGCCATGATCGTAATGAATGGTGCAGCAGGCTTGAAAGGCTGAATGGCCTACTCCTGCTCCTATTCTCTATGCTTCTCTAATGCCTTTAATACTCTCACCATCTTGAACAGATCAGCCCCTCCCTTTTAAATTTGAGGGAATAAACATCATGGTGAAGTAACCTGCACTGGTGATATAATCCTTTGGAAACTGCTCTATACTCACCGTGCCCACTAGTGGGTACAGGAATCCTGCACCAACACTGGCCCGGATGTCCCGGATTGGCAGAATAAATCCCGTGGGAGCTCCCTTCTTCTCTGGCATGTGGGATAAGGACAGATGAGTCTTGGCCATGCAGATGGGCAGGTCAGCAAATCCCTGAATGAAAAGGACAGAACACCAGTAACTCCCACTCAATGCCAAAGTAAACACAGGCCCTACCATTATCACTCATCCCAGGTATCCATCACAGGCAGCTCAGTGGTAGACACCAGCTTGCAGGACCACAAGATCACAATATGATGCCTCTTTATGGATCATGTTAATCACATTTGCCACTAGCACACATCACTGCAGGCGGAGTGCGCTCTCTCTCTCACTCACACACACACACACTTTTCTGGGCTGTGAAGAGTTTTTGGGGATATTTTTGAGGAGTCTGCCAGTTTCCGAGTTGACCCTGAAGGATCAGCGTTCTTACCTGTTTGGTGTAAAGCTCCACTTTGTTCTGTGCCTCAGGGCTCAGCTCCACATCAGCAGCACCGTAAATTTTCTGGGCGATGGTTCGGATTTTGTCAACAATGGGGAGCTATATGAAACAAACAGAGGACAGTCAAAATCCACTTTTAATGGCAGGCATAGATTTAAAATGCAGGCAGACTCACTGAACACATCCAACAACCACTTTGCCAGAGTGCACAGTTGTCCCAATAATGAGATACTTTAACAGGCTAGTAGTTAACCTCTACCCTTTCTGATATAAATCTGTTGGTCTTCCCTAGGATCTGAACTCACTACCCCTTTACCGTCCAACTGGAAAAGTCTCTGAAGACTTTACACCTTACTCCTAACTCCCTCATTTTAACAATAAACAATATTTGACAGCAGAGATAAAGGTCAGTCACAAAAATATCGATGCTCAGCTGGAGGAACCTGATGGGAAACCCAAACATTACTTCTTGGTCAAGGCCATAAGACACTGAAGCAGATTTCGGCCTTTCGGCCCATTGAATCTATTCTACCATTTGATCCTGGCTGATGTATTTCTCAACCCCATTCTCCTGCCTTGTCCCTGTAACATTTGAACTCCATATCCATCAAGAACCTCTCTCTCTCGGACTTAAATACACTCAATGACTTGGCCTCCACAGCCTTCTGAGGCAATGAGTTCCACAGATTCCCCACCCTCTGGCTGAAGACATTCCTCTCATCTCAGTTCTAAAGGGCCATCCCTCCACCCTGAGGCTGTGCCCTCGGGTCTTAGTCTCTCGTACCAGTGAAAATATCTTCTCCACATCCACTCTATACAGGGCTCGCAGTATTCTGTACATTCAATCAGATTTGCCCATATCCTTCTAAACTCTATTAAGTACAGACTCAGAGACCTCAGTTGCTCCTTATAAGGCAAGCCCTTCTCCCTGGGATCATTCTTTTAAACTTCCCCTGGCCCCGTTCCAAGGCCAGTCTTAGATATGGGGCCAAAAACAGTCCATAAGATTCCAAATGTCTGACAACAGCCTGATCCAGCCTCAAGAGTACATCTCTGCTCTAGTATTCTAGCCTTCTCAAAATTAATGCTAACATAACATTTGCCTTCCTAACTGCCGACTAAACCTGCATGTTAACCTGAAGGCAATCCTGAACTAGCACTCCTAAATTGCGTTGTGCTTCAGATTTTAAAAGCATTCCCCCATTCAGAAAATAGTCCACGCCTCTATTCTTCCTACCAAAGTGCATAACCTCATGTTTTCCCAGATTGTATTCCATCTGCCACTTATTTGCCCACTCTCCCAGCCTGTCCAAGTCCTGCAGCTTCCCACTTCCTGTTTCTCCACCGAGTGACATCTGTAAACTTAATGGCAATGCCCTCAGTTTGTTCATTCAGACTATTAACGTATAACGTAAATAGTTGTGGTTCCAACACTGACCCCTGTGGAACTCCAGTCGTCACCAGCAGCTATCCTGAAAAAGACCCCTTTATCCCTGCTCTGCTTTCTGCCAATCCTCAATCAGTGGCAGCTGTCTTGGTCTGTGACTGGAAGAGCCATGAGATTAAGAAGTTGGGTTCTCTCTGATACCTGGCCCATCTCCTGATAACCTCAAGACCTCTCCGCCATCTGTAATACTCAGGTCAGGAGTGCAATGGAGTACACGTTTCTGTTTGGAAATGTTCTGAATCAAGACTCAATCTGAATTAAAGACTGAGGCGGAGATTATTCAGACACCTTTCCTGTTTTTAGGGCTGTTCCATTTGGACTCTGCGGCCTGGTTTTAATTCGTACAAGTTGGTACATTTAGAACACACCATTATTATCTGCATCTTTATTGTTCTTCACTTTCACAACTGATCTGATTGCATCTCCTGCCTAGATGGGTGCAGCTCCCACACTGAAGAAACTCAACACCATGCAGGACAGCTCAGCTAACTGCCTCTAGCCTCCCTATAGCCTATGTCCAAGGAAGCAACTAAATGTAGAGACAATGTCCTTTCAATGGTTAAGTGCACATTAACTGCATATTGATTATACATGGTTGCTGGACATCAATAGATTCATACAAACAGACACAGATTGGCCAGAGGGCCCGAGTTCTGGGCAAATAGATAGCCAAGGTCTCTGACACAGACACAGAAGGATCTTGTGGGGCAGTGGCAGTGTCCCTACCACTTAGCTAGGAGGCCCAGGTTCAAGTCCCACATGCTCCACAAGTGTGTGACAGCACCTCCAAACAAGTTGATTGAAAGCTCAATAGACACAGAGGCCAAGTGGGCACTGTAGGGACTGGGAGGCATCATCTCCCCCTCCCCATTCTGATTTAGCACGCCTGTTTCCCCCTTTCGTTCCTTTTCCCATTCCTGTGTTTTGCTGCCCCCGTTATTTGAAATGGGTGTACTTGCATAAATAAATAAATAAGCACATATTGAAACTGGAGCTGTTGAGTTTAGGAGTAATTTCCTGTGTGTGTAAAGATTGACTCCCATTCCATCCTTCATTAACTGGCTTTCAGGAATGGAATAGTCAAGGCTAAGAATCAACTCAAGGCAGAACAGGCCAAGCTATTGGGTGCAGTTTTGGTCGCCACATTACCAGAAGGATGGCGGAAGCTTTAGAGACAGAGTGCAGACAAGGTTCACCAGGATGTAGCCTAGTCTCGAAAGCACTGGCTATGGGGGAAGGTTAAAAAGCCTAGGATTGTTTTCACTGGGAAGACAGCAGCTGAGAGGAGACCTGATAGAGGTCTACACAATTATGACAGGCATAGACAGGGTGGATAGTCAGAGGCTTTTCCCCAGGGTTGAAGTTTCAATTGCAAGGGGGCACTGGTTCATGGTGAGGGAGGGAAAGTGTAAGGGAGATGTGCGAGGGAAGTATTTCACTCGGAGCACGGTAGGAGCCTGGAACGCACTGCCAGTAAAGGTGGTGGAAACAGGCATGTTGGTGACATTGAAGAGGCATCTGGATGGTTACAGGAATAGGGAGGGAATAGAGGGATAGGACTGAATAAGGGCAGAAGGTTTGTTTTTTAGTTTAGTTAGGGCATTGGTACAGGCTTGGAGGGCCAAAGAACCTGTTCCTGTGCTGTACCTCTCTTTGTTCTTTGTTTAAAAGAGGTTTAATGAGGAGGACAGGTTGCTTGTAGGTCGTACAATAGGGGGCTTAACTTACTTACTTACTTACAGTGTGGAAACAGGTCCTTCGGCCCAACACGTCCACACCGAACCGCCGAAGCACAACCCACCCAGACCCATTCCCCTACATTTACCCCTTACCTAACACTTCGGGTAATTTAGCACGGCCAATTCACCTAACCTGCACATGTTTGGACTGCGGGAAGAAACCGGAGCACTCGGAGGAAACCCACACAGACACGGGGAGAATGTGCAAACTCCACACAGTCAGTTGCCTGAGGCGGGAATTGAACCCAGGTCTCTGGCGCTGTGAGGCAGCAGTGCTAACCACTGAGCCACTCTGCCGTCCACAAACAGTTTTAAGACAATTAAAAGGAGTGGATATACAGAACCTGCTTCTGCAGAAGGCAGCTCTGGAGGGATCTACATTTGACATTAGAAATTGGATAATTCAGTGGCAGCTAGAAAACACTCTCCACACAAAGAGAAATGTGAATCCTTCACCCCTCCCCCAACCTGAAAACCAGACAATCCTGGAGGGTCGTGAGTGAAATTTCCAAACCATGAATATTAGCAAGATATTTTAAGACTGCGTAATTAAGACATGGATCAACCAAATTCTAACTGAACATTGGAACAGACTCAAGGAACATAGCAACCTTCCCTTGTTCCAGTATTGGTATCTTTTTATTAAAACACACCCGGGTACTCTTTAAAGTCAGGTGGTATTTTTCACAGACAACAGGAAGTAGCCAAGTCAGTTCTTACCTCCAGAGGGTACAGGTATTTGAAGTTGCTGTCCAGCTCAGAGGCTCTCTGTACAGCTCGGGCCAGCTCGACAGCTCCTCGCCCTCCTTCGGCCCAGTGAGTACATTTCACAGCATCAAACGCACCCATCTCCTTGGCCAAGCTGCATACCAGCTCAAGCTCAGCCTCGGTATCTGTTCTATAGAACAAGAGGGAGCTGCTAGTAACACAGACCAGCTCAGACCAAAACACAACAGGATCAAGCAACAGATGAGGAGCAAACACACAGAATACTGGAGAAACTCAGCAGGTCTGGCAACATGTGTGGAGAGAGAAACAGAGTTAACGTCTCCAATCCAATATGCCGAAGGTTTGTTTGTTTGTTTGTTTCAGATTTCCAACGTTCTCTCAGAGGGGAGGGATCCTGTGGAAATTCCTTCCCACAGAGTGCTGTCGAGGCTGGGTCATTTAAGTATATTCAAAGTCAAGAGAGACAGATTTTAGATCAGGAAGGGAATCTGGGGTTATGGGGAAAGGCGGAAAAATAGCACTGAGGATCATCAGATCAGTCACGACCTCACTGCTTCCTCTGCTCCAATGTCAGAAGATGTGCACACTCAACGGACTGGCCAGGGTAATGCTGGTTAACAGGGATAGGGTGGGGGCGATGCTTTTCGGAGGGTCATTGCAGACTCGATGGGCCAAATGGCCTCTTTCTGCACTGTGGGGATTCTATGATTGTAACGTCTTATGGTTAGAGATGACTTGAACTCATATCTGATCCCTGAAGCTGCACGATACTAATGAACTTTACCGATAGAGTATAACACCCAGCAGTGTACACACGTAGGCTATACACTCCGAGAGCATGCCTGACCTCTCACCTGACTAATCTGCAGGCACAAAAAAAGACCCTTCAGCCCACTCCATCCTCACTAGTCATACATAGCCACCTCACTATTCTATCCTATTTTTCAGCTAATGTCCCAAAAGTCTCGTGTACCTTGGCATCACTACTGCACATTCCAACACTTTTTCGGTGTGATGAAGGTTTCTACCTGCCTCACAGGGAGAGAGTTCCAGATTCCCCACCACCCTCAAAACCCCCACCCCTTACCATAAATCTATGTAAAAACAATGACTGCAGATGCTGGAAACCAGATTCTGGATTAGTGGTGCTGGAAGAGCACAGCAATTCAGGCAGCATTGGATTTGCCTGTCCTCGAATGCTGCCTGAATTGCTGTGCTTTTCCAGCACCACTGATCCATAAATCTATGTCCCCAGTCATCAATCCTGTCATCAAGGGGAACATTTTCTTCATGTCTACACTATCTATGCAGCTCATAATTTTATCCATCTCAATCATGTCCCGTCTCAATCTCCTCTGTTCCAAGGAAAACAAGCGGTCTGTCCAATACACGCACAAATAGATTTAATTTGCATGTGAACAGATTCAGGGAAAGCTTTATCTCTGCAGTTATCAGACTTTTGAACAGAGCTCTCAAACATTCATGCTGATCTGTCTCTGCACCTTCTCTGCAGCTGTAACACTGTATTCTGCACTCTGTTCTGCTACCCTGATACAATCTGTATGGTACAATTTGCCTGCAGAGCACGCAAAACAACACTTCTCACTGTATCTTAGTACATGTGACAACAATAAATCAATCAATCTTCCTTCATCATTGAAGCTCTCCAGCCCAGGGAAATCGCCTTCTGCACCCTCTCCAGTGCTATCACATCCCTCCTATAATGTGGATTCCAGAGCTGCACACAATGCTCCAGCTATACGAGTGACACAAAAGTACACCATTTCACACCCATTGAAACAGGCGAATTGTTTTAATGTGATCATGTGAAGTATGATGTGGAGATGCCGGTGTTGAACTGGAGTGGACAAAGTTAAAAATCACACAACACCAGGTTATAGCCCAACAGTTTTATTTGGAAGCACTAGCTTTTGGAGCATTGCTCCTTCATCAGGTGACTAGTGTCATGCAATTGAAATGATATATTGAACAAACCCAGATTGCTGTTAAGGTTCTGGGTTTGTTCAATATATCGTTTCAGTTGCCTGACACTGTAATCTTTTACTATAAATTCTGTGTCTTATGATCCTGCTCCACTAGTTACCTGATGAAGAATCAGCGCTCTGAAAGAGAGTGCTTCCAAATAAACCTGTACGGCTATAGATTAGTTTCGATTAGATTCCCTTCAGTATGGAAATAGGCCGTTCGGCCCAACAAGTCCATACCAACCCTCCGAAGAGTAACGCATCCACCCCCATTCCCCTACCCTTTATTTACCCCTGACCAATGCACCTAACACTATGGGCAATTTAGCATGGCCAATTCACCTGACCTGCACATCTTTGGACTGTGGGAGGAAACCGGAGCACCCGGAGGAAACCCACACAGACACAGGGAGAATGTGCAAACTCCACACAGACAGTTGCCCGAGGCGGGAATTGAACCTGGGTCCCTGGCGCTGTGACCCTAGCTTGCGCCTAGCTTGCTGCTTAAGTTCCACAGCATGTCTCAAACTGCCCCAGCACCACCCATCCCCCAGTCTGTGACGTGCTGACTGCTTACTTGAAGGCGTTGACTGCAACCACCACCGAAACTCCAAACAGGTTTGCGTTCTCGATCTGTTTACGGAGATTACTGCAGCCCTTCTCCAACAAATCCAGGTTCTACACAAAACCAAACAGAGAGGTCACAGGCAGGTCAATTGTCAGCAAACACAAAGCTGAGAACCACAACATGTAGCTCAGTCAACCAGAACCAGCGCAATCCACTACCGGGGAGTTATGTTATTCAGAACATGATCAAGAGTGAATTGATCAGCACTTTTGTGTCTGTTTGCTGTGCTTGATCATTCCAGACTCTGGTTAAGGTTGAGAGCCTTGCATTTATTATTACACAGCACACAATGCTGAGACAGCTAAACCGATTCCCACTTCAAAATGGTCTCATTCCCTTAGTTTGGATCAAGAATCTCCAATTTGTTCACCACCTGTGGGCGGTACAGTGACTCAGTGGTTAGCACTGCTGCCTCACAACGCCAGGGATCTAGGTTCGATTCCCACCTTGGGTGACTGACTGTGTGGAGTTTGCACATTCTCCCCGTGTTTGCGTGGGTTTCCCCCGGGTGCTCTGGTTTCATCCCACAGTCCAAAGATATGCAGGTTAAGGTGGAATGGCCATGGAAATTGTCGTGTGTCCAGGGATGTGCAGGCTGGGTGGGTTAGCCATGGGAAATGCAAGGTCATGAGGACAGGTTAGGGGGTTTGGTCTAGGTGGGATGCTCTCTGGAGGGTCAGTTACGACTGGACTGCTTGGTCTGCATCCACGCCATAGGGATTCTATGATTCAGCACAGGAAGTAAAGCCAGACACAAGAAAACACAGTCAATCAGCATTTACCTCTTCGATGTATTCCTTTGGTAGGGGAACACCTGCTGTCACCTGCAATAAAATTCCAGAAAATAATGTTAAAACTGTTCTGAAACTCAGGCATGAGAAGATGACTTGTGTTCCCATTGGCCTTTTATGGCCTTAGATTACCTTAAGTAGGTTTTGCAGTCAATGCAGTAACTTTATGAAGTGCAAACATTGGTAAATTGGGAAATATCAGCCACAACTCTGGGGAGAATATCATTGTTTTCTTTGTGAACCACTGAAATAGAATCCATTAGAGACATCAGCACCTCCACCATGTAGCATTCCCTCAGCACTGCACTGAAACCTAGGTTTGTGGCTCACCTCCTGGACTGGGACTTGAACCTATTGTCTGAGATTAGATTAGATTCCCTACAGTGTGGAAACAGGCCCTTTGGCCCAACAAATCCACACCGACCCTCTGAAGAGTAACCCACCCAGACCCATTCCCCTACCCTACATTTACCCCTGACTAATGCACCTAACACTATGGATAATTTAGCATAGTCAATTCAACAGATCTGCACATCTTTGGACTGTGGGAGGAAACCGGAGCACCCGGAGGAAACCCGGAGAACGTACAAACTCCACACAGTCAGTCGCCCGAGGTGGGAATTGAACCCTGGTCCCTGGCGCTGTGAGCTACCATGCTGCCCTAATGACAGCATCATTGAGCGATAAGTGATTCATGAGAGTTGATTAGCTCAGTTGGCTGGACAGTTGGTTTGCAATGCAGCGTGAGTTCAATTCTTGCACCGACTGAGATTACCGTGAAGATCCCACCGTCTCAGCCTTGCCAGAGCCGTGGTGACCTTCAATTTAAACTCACCATCAATTGTCACTCTCTAACGAGAGCGCAGCCTGATGATCCACTGGAACTCTGGTGACTAGTTTTTTTCCATTGAGCCAAGACTGACTTATCTATAAGCTCAACTGAAACTGCTTTTTGGGAAAGAAAAGGCATTTCAGAGCTTTAATCTCGTACCTTCTCTGCTGACACGGTCACCCTCCCTCGCAGGCTGCCCACACCTTGAATATTCTAATAAATCCCAAGCTGGACATTTAACCACATCAATACAAACATGACAAGGGCAGTCCTTGGCCCTGTCACAGCTCACCTACAAAAGGGAACTTTCCTTCACACCTCTGTCACTAACAGGCTTCACCATTCCAGCGCTCACCTGCCAACTTCTCACCACCGAGGAGAAAGTGAGGTCTGCAGATGCTGGAGATCAGAGCTGAAAATGTGTTGCTGGAAAAACGCAGCAGGTCAGGCAGCATCCAAGGAGCAGGAAAATCGACGTTTCGGGCATAAGGCTTATGCCCGAAACGTCGATTCTCCTGTTCCTTGGATGCTGCCTGACCTGCTGCGCTTTTCCAGCAACACATTTTCAACTTCTCACCACCCCCCACCTCACCCACCCCGTTACCTTCAGTTTAGTCAATCGTTGACCACCCTACGTCATGTCCCAGTCACTCAGCACCTGGTGCTCATTGGTCTACATTGGCTGAGTCCAGCAACACCTCAGCGTTAAAAGTATTCAACCTGCAGTTTGAATCTCTCCATTGCCTCACCCCTCCCTTGGTCCCCCTTCTGCCCAACATAATGCCCCCAGATTCTCCACTCCCTTTGATGTCTTCACCTTGAGCACTCCATCACTTGGTAGTGGAGCTTTCCTGTGGCACCCACGCCAGGTTCCTCACTCCTCTGTGCCGAGACATTCTGTGGGCACTCGACACGGTCACAGTCAGAGTCATAGTCATCCAGCACGGAAACAGACCCTTTGGTCCAACCAGTCCATGCCGAACATTATCCCAAACTAAACGAGTCCCACCTGCCTGCTCCTGGCCCTTATCCATCCAAACCTTTCCTATTCATGTATCTATCCAAATGTGTTTTAAACATTGTAATTGTACCCACATCCACCACTTCCTCAGGAAGTTCAATACAAATGGAAATCATCCTCAGTGTGAAACATTTCCCTCTCATGTCTTTTTAAAATCCTCTCCTCTCACCTTAAAAACATGAGCCCTAGTCTTGAAATTCCCCATCGCAGGAAAAAGACAACTACAGTTACCCCATTAAACTATTTGGCCCTACCCCTGCTTTCTAACAGGGGTATTCAGCTGTAAAAACCACTCACCGTCATGATTTGGAAATATATTGCAATTCCTTCACCGTCAGTGTGTCAGAATCTTGGAACTGCCTCTCTTACAGCATTGTGGGTGGACCCACCATTGTGGCAGTTCAACACGGCAGCTCACTAGTGCTTTCTCAAAGGTAATTAAGAATTGGCCAAAACATTGTCCTGAGCAACAGCGCATCCCTCAAATGAATAAATCTATGGAACTGTGCAGCAGGCTCTATAGCCTCCTCTTGCTCTGTGTTTGTATGTCGCTGGGTCAAAACCGTGGAACTCTCCGTCGCAGCTACAAGTATACCAGGAGGACCAAAGTAGCTCACTGTTACCCTCTCCAGGATATCTTGGATAAGCACTAAATGCTGGCCTAGCCATAACCTGCCACAACCAAAGAATCAAACAAAGAGGCATCATCGTGGGCTGTAGTACAGAGGTTCGTATCTTCTCAAGGCTGTCCGGTGTGACTCTTCCCAGGAAGAGGGGTGGCTGTAACGGTCAGTACAGTCATAGAGTCATAGAGATGTACAGCATGGAAACAGACCCTTCGGTCCAACCCGTCCAGATTTCCCAACTCAATCTAGTCCCACCTGCCATCACCCTGCCCATATCCCTCCAAACCCTTCCCATTCATATACCCATCCAAATGCCTCTTAAATGTTGCAATTGTACCAGCCTCCACCATATCCTCTGACAGCCCATTCCCCCCACACACAATCCTCTGCATGAAAACACCGTCTCTTAGGTCTTCTTTTACATCTTTCCCCTCTCACCCTACACCTATGCCCTCTAGTTCTGGACTCCCCAACCCCAGGGAAAAAACTCTGCCTATTTATCTTATCCATGACCCTCATAATTTTGTAAACCTCTATAAGGTCACTCCTCGGCCTCTGACGCTCCAGGGAAAACAGCCCCAGTCTGTTCAGCCTCTCCCTGTAGCTCAGATCCTCCAACCCTGGCAACACCCTTGCAAATCTTTTCTGAACCCTTTCAAGTTTCACAACATCTTTCCGATAGGAAGGAGACCAGAATTGCACGCAATATTCCAAGACCTTACCATTAAGTGTATGAGTCCTGCTAAGATTTGCTTTCCCAAAATGCAGCACCTCGCATTTATCTGAATTATACTCCATCTGCCACTTCTCAGCCCATTGGCCCATCTGGTCCAGATCCTGTTGTAATTTTCATTGTCCACTACACCTCCAATTTTGGTGTCATCTGCTTAACACTGACCATTTCCCTTACAACCCGACAAACTGCTTGGGTACATCAGATTCCTATGGATCTGGCAGTGTAATGTGGAAAAATTCTTTCCTCTTGTGGGAGAGTCTAGGGCCAGACGGTATCATCTCAGAATAAAGGGGGGCACATTTAAAACAGATGAGGAAGAATTTGTAACAAAAATAGAAATTGCTGGAGAAACTCAGCAGGTTTGGCAGCATCTGTGGAAACAGAAACAGAGTTAATGCTTTAAGTCCAGGAACAGTTTTCATAAGAAGGGTACAGGAGCAAAATTAGGTCATTCAGCTCTAGCTGATATGTGAATATGTTAGATTCCCAGCTTCTGCTGTTCTTTGTTTTATTTACACGGGGAGGAATTTCATTGGTGAGTATATTCAGGACCAAGATAGACACATTGTTAATCATGAAGGAAATCAAAGGTTTGGGGGAAACGGCAGCAAAGTGGAGTTGAAGATGAACAGATCACTGCATGATGGGGCAGACTCGATGGGCTGAATGGCTTACTTTGTTCCCAGGTTTTATTATTCTACATTAAAAGGAGCTGTGTGAACACATTTCATTGGTCTTACCGTGGGGCCACCTCCATGCATTTTCAGAGCCCTCACTGTGGCAACCAGCACAACCACATGGGGACACAGTCCAGAGGACCTGCACTTAATGTTGAAGAACTTCTCCATCCCAATGTCCGCACCGAATCCAGCCTCCGTCACTGCATTAAAACAGAGCGCAGAATTAAACTGGCAAGAAACACACAAACAGAAACAGCAAGGCAGAGAGCTGTACATATCCTTTGGTCCAACTCATCCATGCCGACCAGATATCCTAAACCAAATTAGTCCCATTTGCCAGCACTTGGCCCATATTCCTTTGAACCCTTCCTATTCATATACTCAGAGATAGGGAGGACTGCAGATGCTGGAGAATCAGAGTCGAAGAGTGTAGTTATGAAAAAACACAGGTCAGGCACTTTCTGAGGAGCAGGAGAGTCAACTTTTCAGGCATAAGCGCTTCCTCAGGAATGGAGGGGTGCTGAGAGATAAACAGGAGGGTAGGAGTAGGGCTTGGGGGTTGAAGATAGCTGGGAAGGCAATAGGTAGATGCAATAATAGGTCAGAGCAGAGGGTGGAGCAGATAGGTAGGAAGGAGGAGGGACAGGTGGAACAGTTCAAGAGAGCGGTGCCGAGTTGGATCTGGGATGACGTTGAGGGGAGGTGGGATTTGGAAACTGGTGAAGTCACCATTGATGCCTCTCTACCCTGGAGAAAAGACCTTGTCCATTTACCCTATCCATGCCCCTCATGATTTTATAAACCTCTATAAGGTCACTCCTCAGCTTCCAACACTCCAGGGAAAACAGCCCCAGCCTATTCATCCTCTCCCGATAGCTTAAACTCTCCAATCCTGGCAACATCCTTGTAAATCTTTTCTGAACCCTTTCAAGTTTCACAACATCTTTCCGATAGCAGGCGCGATAATTTCTGCTAATTTCTCAGTACTGGACAGCAAAGAACAGTGCGACAGTATCAGTTTCCTGCCACTAAGTGGAGCTGGAGTGCTAGAGTGAGTCTGGATTGGTAATGATTGTGATCTGCAGTCTGCAGACTGTAAAATACCTGCATTGGAGCGATGCTGGTTTACCTCCCTAAGAACTAATGTCAAGGAAGGGAAAAATACAGGGTTATCTCCTGTCTCCCTAGTGACAGAACTGTACAATACTGAATTATTCAGCCCAACTGTTCCACAAGGAGCTTCCTCCCATCCTCATACGACCACATGTTATTCACAGAATCATGAATGTTACAGTATAGGAGGCCTTTTGACCCATCATATCTATACTGGTCCCTGAAAGAGCCATGCAGCTCACCCCATTCTCCAGCTCTATCTCCATAACCCTCTCACTTTCCAGCTCTCTTTTGAACCCTCCTATGGAATCCACCTCCACCACTCCCCCAGGCACCTGTATGCTCCAGGGAAAATAGTCTCAGCCTATCCAATGTCTCCTTATTAACTCAAACCCTCCAATCTCAGTAACATCCTTGCAAATCTTCTATGCACCCTTCCAGTTTGATAACGTCCTTCCTATTGGCAGATCGACCATAATTGTACACATACTCCAAATGTGGCCTTACCATGTCTGGTGCAGCTGTAACATGGTCTCCCAATTCCTATATGCCTGCCTCACCACCCTGTCTACCTGTGATGCAACTTTCAAGGGACTGTGTACCTACACCCCGAGGTCTCTCTGTTCTACAACACTCCCCAGGGCCCTACCATTAATTTTGTAAGTCCTGGTTTGTCTTAGCAAAATGCAGCGCCTTGCATTTATCCGAAATAAATTCCATCTGTCATTCCTTTCCCCACTGGCCCAGCTGATCCAGATCCTGTTGTATTCTTAAGTAACCTTCTTCACTGTCCACTACCCCATCGGTTTTCATGTCATCCACAAACTGACCATGCATGCATCCTATAGTTCTCATCCAAACGGATTCTGTAAATAAAGAACAACAGTGGACCCAACAGTGATTCTTGAGATGTTGATGCTGATGAAGCTTTTCGTCTTACACTCAGGAGAACAAATGCGGAGGAATGTCAAATGTTAAACAATAACAATCATTTACCCCGTGAGCCTGTTAAAAATTCCCCAGAGACTATCTGGGGAGGCGAGAGCTTCCTATTGCTTTCTCTACGCTAACATTTTTGCAAGTTTGCCAACCAATTAGCAGCCTTCAAATTTGGCATTCGAGAGGAAAAGCTTCAGGAAAATGCCTGTCTTTCCATCAACATTCCAGCTCTGTCCCACCACGTAAACGTACAACTCTGCTAAGTCAAGGCTGGCTTGCGGGAAAATAGAACAGACCAGATAATTCCTAAATCCATCCCTTTTGAATATATTAAAATAGCGATTCGGAAGAAAGTGTTTGGCACAGCGGATGCTCAGCTGTTGAGAATGTCAAGACGTTGGTTGATAGACTTTTCAACACAAAGAGAACTGAAGGGGACTTGGAACATTACAGCACCTCGATGTTGCACCAATCTGTGAAACCAATCTGAAGCCCATCTAACTGACACTATTCCATGATCATCCATATGTTTACCCAGTGACCATTTAAATGCCCTTCAAAGTTGGCGAGTCTACTACTGTTGCAGGCAGTGCGTTCCTACTACTCTCTGAGTAAAGAAACTACCTCTGGCATCTGTCCTATATCTATCACCTCTCAATTTAAAGCAATGCCCCATTGTGCAAGCCAACACCATCCGAAGAAAAAGACTCTCCCTGTCCACCCTATCTAACCCTCTGATTATCTTATATGTCTCAATTAAGTCACCTCTCAACCTTCTTCTCTCCAATGAAAACAGCCTCAGGTCCCCCAGCCTTTCCTCATAAGACCTTCCCTCCATACCAGGCAACATCCTAGTGAATCTCCTCTGAACCCTTTCCAAAGCTTCCACATCCTTCCTATGATGCGGTGACCAAAGCTGTACACAATACTCCAAGTGCAGCCGAACCAGAGTTTTGTACAGCGGCAGCATGATCGTCCTGATGGGACTGGATAGGCTAGCTGCTGAAAGAATGCTTCTAATGTTGGGGAAGTCCAGAACTAGGGGTCACAGTCTAAGAATAACAGATAAGCTGTTCAGGACTGAGATAAGGAAGACTTTCTTCACTCAGTTGTGAACCTGCAGAATTCTCTCCCACAGGAAGCTGTTGGGTCCAGTTCATTAAATATATCCAAGAGGGAGCTGGACATGGGCCTTGGGGCTAAAGGGATGTGGGAGGAAAGCAGGAAGGGGATACTGAGATTGCATGATCAGCCATGACCATATTGAATGGTGGTGCAGGCTCTAAAGGCCGAATGGCCTATTGCAGCATCTGTTTTCCCTGTTTCTATGTTTTTGATTGACCTTGATCTGGACTGGTACCAGAATGGTGTTTCCCTGAACTTTCCCCATAACCATTACTCACCTACAAAACCAGCAGGTCCAACCAGTTTGAGAGCTATTTTGTCAGCCAGGATGGAGGAGTTGCCATGAGCGATGTTAGCAAAGGGTCCAGCATGAACAAACACTGGGGTCCCCTATATGAAGAAAATACAGTCAGTGACTATGTCTGGATTGAAAACACAGATAGCCATAATTGGGAAGAGACCAGCACAACATAGAAACCACCAGGCTAACCACGGCAAGGGCCAAATGGCCTATTCCTGCTCCTATATTCTAAGTTTCTGTGCTGTAGGTCAAGTGACATATTATTGACTAGGTGAAGGGTTATTTCCACATCTAACCCAGAAATTCACTTCAAGACAAGCACTGCTATGAACTCAACAGCAAATCATATTTATATAGCGTTTGTAACATATTAAAATGTCCCAAGTTTCTTCATAGGAATGTTTATTTAGAATATTTATTCATTCATGGGATGTGATGTCAATGATAACACCCCAAACTGCCCTTGAACTGTGCTCGTTAATTTCAGAGTCAAACCACTTTTCTGGTGGGTCTGAGTCCCATGTAGATTTCCACCAATCGCACTCCCCTACTTTGTTGTAAAAGAACACAGTGATGCAAATTGATAACCAAAAGCTTGATCAAAGAGGAAGTGTCTGAAGAGAGGGAAGTGATGAGAGATGGAGACATACCGGCAGGATATTCCTGAATTGAGCGCCTAAACAACAGAATGCAATGGGCCAGTGATGAAGTGGTTAAAAATCAGTTATAACCAAGTGGCTGAAATTAAGTGGCCTGGAGGGGTTCTGATGCTGGGGAAGATTACAGAAATGGGGAATGGAAAGGCAACGGAAGAATCTGAAAACAATAATTCTTTAAAAATCAACTGGGCCAGTATATTCATAAAACTGGCTATTGGCACATTTCCAGTGACCATTTCAAATGATAATGCAGAATAATTAAATTGACAGAAAGGACTGTCTAGTCTATCTACCCTACCAATAAAGACGTGATGCACGATTAACCTGTACACAACACCCTTTGGCATCAGGTGTTAGTTGTCCTGTATTAGTTAGCTATCAGGGTGTCAACTGTAGCTGTGAGAGAAACATTCACCAGAGTCAGCGGGCTCAGAGTTCAAATCCCACTCCAGAGAGTGGAGTAGTATTGGAGACTGACACTCACTGCAGCGAGGGGAAAGTGGGTAATGCAGATGCTGGAGATTAGAGTCAAGATTGGAGTGGTGCTGGAAAAGCACAGCAGGTCAGGCAGCATCCGAGGAGCAGGGCGAAGGGCTGATGAAGGGCTCCTGCTCGAAACGTCGATTTCCCTGCTCCTCGGATGCTGCCTGACCTGCTGTGCTTTTCCAACACCACTCTGATCTTGACTCCCACTGCAGCACCAAGAGAGTGTGACAATGACAGAGGCACTGTCTTTCAGAGGGGGCACTGGAAGAACTCCATTACATCTTTCTGCTGGAAGTCAAAGATCCCACAGCCACTCTTTCAAAAAAAGGTCAGGGGAGTGCTATTTATCCCTCACTTGGTTGTGCAAGTAGTTTGTTGCTGGGATCTTACTGGAAGCAGACTGGCCACCTCAGCTCCCATGTAACGACAGTGACTACACTTCAAGGGAACTCTCACAGGCTGAGGGGCATCCTGAGGCTACAGCAGACTCTGTACTAGTGTCAGCTCTTTCTCCCTATTCTTAGTAACGTTAGTCCTGTCCTGAACTTTGCCCTCAACAAGTGATAGTTAAAGAATCATGCCAATTGAGCAAAGGTACCATATTCCTTTTCTGTCTTTTTGATAGTCCCCACTTTAAAAGCAGCTGCAGTCAAACCAAAGAAGTCACACAAAATCTGAAATTTTTAATTCAGTGTTACACTTATGCCATCCCCATTCAGGGTGAAATTAGCAGATGGACTAGATGTCAATGGGTTAACAGATAGGAATTAAACAGTACACACCTCCAATGTCTGCATGAGATTGGGTTTAATGGCATCCTTCATCAGAACAGCCAGAGCTCCACTGATACCCTGGAGAGAAAAATAACTGATTGGGATCTCCTTTAACGTAAGGCAGACATGCAACAATAAACAATAGGCAATAGGTGCAAGAGTAGGCCATTCTGCCCTTCGAGCCAGCACCACCATTCATTATGACCATGGCTGATCATACTCAAATCAGTATCCTGTTCCTGCCTTAGCCCCATAACCCTTGATTCCACTATCCTTAAGAGCTCTATCCAACTCTTTCTTGAAAGTATCCAGAGACTTGGCCTCCACAGCCTTCTGGGGCAGAGCCTTCCACACACCCACCACTCTCTGGGCGAAGAGGTTTCTCCTCAACTCTGTTCTAAGTAGCCTACCCCTTATTTTTAAACGGTGTCCTCTGGTTCGGGACTCACCCATCAGCGGAAACATGCTTCCTGCCTCCAGAGAGTGTCCAATCCTTTAATAATCTTATATGTCTCAATCAGATCCCCTCTCAGCCTTCTAAACTCAAGGGTATACAAGCCCAGTCACTCCAATCTTTCAGCATAAGGTAGTCCCGCCATTCCGGGAATTGACCTCATGAACCTACGCTGCACTCCCTCAATAGCCAGAATGTCTTTCCTCAAAT
>NC_057719.1:1009452-1016585 GCF_004010195.1 Chiloscyllium plagiosum | reverse complement strand
CTTTCCCACCACTGATGTCAGACTGACTGGTTTATAATTTCCTGCTTTCTCTCTCCCACCTTTCTTAAAAGGTAGTACAACATTAGCCACCCTCCAATCCGCAGGAAATGATCCTGAATCTTTCGAACTCTGGAAAATAATCACCAACGCACCCATGATTTCTCGAGCCACCTCCTTCAGTACCCTGGGATGTAGACCATCAGGCCCCGGGGACTTATCAACCTTCAGACCTAACAGTCTCTCCAACACCAATTCCTGGCAAATATAAATTCCCTTCAGTTCAGGTCCTTCAGCCACTGTTACCTCAGGGAGATTGCTTGTGTCTTCCCCAGTGAACACAGATCTGAAGTACCAATTCAACTCTTCTGCCATTTCTTTGATCCCTGTAATATATCCACTCGTTTCTGTTTTCAAGGGCCCAATTTTAGTCTTAACCATTTTTTTCCTTTTCACATACCTAAAAAGGCTTATACTATCCTCCTTGATATTTTTGGCCAGAGGAGATAGGCTGCTCCTGAGAAACATTACTCTTTATTAATAATGGCATTTCCAACTCCAAGCATTGCACAGAGTTACCTATTCATGAATTAACAACTGGAGTGAGTGATTATGCAAGCACGGGTTAGCTCATTAACTCGGAACATGAGCAAAGAGAGGTCACAACAGCAAGAACAGAAGGAGTCCATTCCCTGATCACAATCTTGTCAGGAATGGGATCCAGGGTTACAGGGACAAGGATCAAGTATTTCACTGAGATTGATAGTGTTGTCTAAGAGCTTTAAGAATGCTTGCAATGTTGTCACAGAACTGCACCTCACTAGTCAGAAATAGCACAGTGTGGGTGGAAACAGCTTGACAGAACCTCGAGGGAGTTGTCTTCTCACAACGTAACTCTAAGGTTAGAATCTTGCATATCTCAGTTTATTATGTAGTTAGCATTAATATTTAATAAATAGAGGTCTAAAGAAACTTAAGCCTGGAGACAGTTCTTGACCCCTTGATTAATCTGCCTTGAACCCAAAATGGCAGATGATGAAACCATAAGAGACAGCTTAAGCTGGTACCATGGAAACATCACCTGTGGCGACTGACTTGGCCATGGGGAAAGCAATAGGGAACCCACACCCCCGAGTAATTCAAGAAAGGTACAAGGCTTGAGCATATTTCTTTTGTTCGTAGAGAATGGTTTCCTTGCGCGTGAATGTGCATCAATTCTAACAAGTTCAGATGAGCACACATTAATAGCTTGACGGATAATGATTTGATTTTATAACTATCAGTTTTCATCATGACAATGCCTCAGCCAATCAGAATTGACTTGCCAACCAACAAGCAACTAGCCATTTAGATACAGAACCGGCTCAAAGGTAGAAGACAGAAGGCGATAGTGGAAGGTTACTTTTCAGACTGGAGGCCTGTGACCAGTGGAGTGCCACAAGGATCAGTGCTGGGTTCACTGCTTTTCGTCATTTATATAAATGATTTGGATGTAAACACAGGAGGTATGGTTAGTAAGTTTGCACATGACACCAAAATTGGAGTGCAGTGGACAGCGAAGGTGGTTCCCTCAAATGGGCCAATGGGCTGAGGAGTGGCAGATAGAGTTTAATTTAGATAAATTTGAAGTGCTGCATTTTGTACAGGCAAATTTAAAGATAAGTCTCTACAAGAATTGTAACAGTGGGCATCCATTTGTTATATTCACTCATGGGATGTGGGCGTCACTGGCTGGTCTAACATTTATTGCCCTGTCCTTAATTGCCCCTTGAGAAGGTGAGGGTGAGTTGCCTTCTTGAATCGCTGCAGTCCATGTACTGTAGGTAGACCCACAATGCCCTTAGGGAGGGAATTCCAGGATTTTGACTCAGTGACAGAGGTGAATCAGGAATGATGTTGGACCTCCATCTCGTTTCAAATTTCCCTTATGTCCACCCAAACAGGAGACTGTGACATTCTTCTGGAATGGGGATGAGAGGTGCGGGAGAGGAGGAGGAGATATCTCCCAGGATGGGAGCTATGACCCTGATGCCTTCATAAAGATGCTGTCTCTCAGACAAGAGATTAATCCATGATTTCCTAAGTCGTGGGTGTCAAAGCTCCTGAGGCAATGTTCAGGAGCAGGAACGTCTTCCAACATTATGGCCCACAGTCCTCCCTTAACCAGCAACTAAACCAAGCTAACTGACCAGTCAGCAAGCCACCCGAGACTCTTTCACAGTTACAGCGCTTCAAAGTGATCTGTTACCTGGGAACTGCTAAAAGCTGACTCCAGGAGGCTATGTTTATTATGACAGGCATTTCCAAGAAGGCATTGGATGAGAACTTGAATAAAAATAATGCTCAAGGGTGTGGTGGAAAAATGCAGGAGATTGGCACTTGTTAAATAAACATATTTCATGGGCTGGTGCAGGCACAGTGTGTCAAATAGCCTCTTTCAAGGCTGCAACAGGTTTTGGGTGACCAGTTTCTGATCTAATCTTTGGGAGCAAGTACTTGACTTACCAAATCATCGGTGGTGACTGGCTCTCCTTTCTTATTGGAAGCGACCACCATCTTCCCCAGCCGTGCCCTCATGTCCTTCAAACTGTCAGTCAGGGCCAGCACCGCCATTATCTCACTCGCCACTGTGATGTCAAACTGTGCCTGAAGTGACGAGTAACACAAGGAGACTCACTTTAATGTTCTTGACTGAGAAACTGTGCCTTTCTTACTTCTCAGTTAGGTTAAAAAAACAATAATTTCATCACAATAATCCTATAAAAAGTGATATTTGGAAAAACTATTTATTATCAAACAAACACTTTCTTGTTTATGCCGGGGTTACAGAGAGACAGGTACAGCACAGGGTTAGATACACAGTAAAGCTCCCTCTACACTTTTAAACTCAAAGTAAAGCTCCATTTACACTGAGCTGAAAATATGTTGCTGGAAAAGCGCAGCAGGTCAGGCAGCATCCAAGGAGCAGGACAATCGACGTTTCGGGCATGAGGCCTTCTTCGGGAATGAGGAAGGTGTGTCCAGCAGGCTAAGATAAAAGGTAGGGAGGAGGGACTTGGGGGAGGGGCGTTGGAAATGCGATAGGTGGAAGGAGGTTAAGGTGAGGGTGATAGGCCGGAGTGGGGGTGGGAGCGGGGAGGTCAGGAAGAAGATTGCAGGTTAGGAAGGTGGTGCTGAGTTCGAGGGTTGGGACCGAGACAAGGTGGGGGGAGGGGAAATGAGGAAACTAGAGAAATCTGAGTTCATCCCTTGTGGTTGGAGGGTTCCTCGGCGGAAGATGAGGCGCTCTTCCTCCAGCCGCCGTGTTGCTATGGTCTGGCGATGGAGGAGTCCAAGGACCTGCATGTCCTTGGTGGAGTGGGAGGGAGAGTTGAAGTATTGAGCCACGGGGCAGTTGGGTTGGTTGGTCCGCGTGTCCAACCAACCCAACCACCCCGTGGCTCAACACTCCGGCCTATCACCCTCACCTTAACCTCCTTCCACCTATCGCATTTCCAACTCCCCTCCCCCAAGTCCCTCCTCCCTACCTTTTATCTTAGCCTGCTTGGCACACCTGAAGAGGCTCATGCCTGAAACGTCGATTTTCCTGCTCCTTGGATGCTGCCTGACCTGCTGCGCTTTTCCAGCAACACATTTTCAGCTCTGATCTCCAGCATCTGCAATCATCACTTTCTCCATTTACACTGACCCCATCAAACACTCCCAGAACAGGGATAGCACAGGGTTTGATACAGATTTATCATCAGCTTTTCCAGCAACACATTTTCAGCTCTGATCTCCAGCAACTGCAGTCATCACTTTCTCCATTTACACTGACCCCATCAAACACTCCCAGAACAGGGATAGCACAGGGTTTGATACAGATTTATCATCAGTGAGTGGTCAAATTCGATGACTAGTTAACTCCAAAACTGACACGGTGAATAACCCAAGTGCAAAACTGGGATTCCTAGCCTGCATGAATTGTTTTGTGATCACTCACAAATCTCATGGGGAATTCAGGAGAAAGCTTTTATCCAGATGGTGGGAAGAATGTGGAGGAAGCAATTGAGGCAAATAGGATGTGTGCGTTAAAGGAAAGTTAGTTAAACAGACAAGGGAAAAAGGAATACAACATTGACAGGAGGAGGTGAAGCAGGATGGCAGGAGGTGGAGCAGGATGGCAGGAGGTGGAGCAGGATGGCAGGAGGTGGAGCAGAAATGCTGACCAAGGCCTGTGGGCCAAGTGGCCTGTTTCTGTGTTGTTTTGATTTGTGATGGGACATCATCATCATGAATTGCTCCGTCTGCAATTTTTTCCTGACAGAAAATATGGGCTTGGACAACACAAGGAATGAGCGTGGTCTCACTTCACCTGGCGCTCAGAGCAGAGAGGTCGAGGAGATCAAGGGAAGAAAATGGAAGGCTTACTGTTCTGGTATATCCCTTCTCAGTACTGGACTGGCCGATCGTTATCTTCCTCAGGAACCTGTCGTTAGTATCCATCACTTTAAAACATAAAATCTGTGTATCAGAGACACTAACGTAGTAAATGAACACATCCCAGTTCTGATCAAAAGGCATCAATCAAAAATGTGTTAGCTCTGATGCTGCCAAACCCACTGAGCAGTTATTTGTGAACAAATGAATGGTTAACCATCACAGAATCAGTGACAAGGAGAAAACAAAACTGTGTCAAAAGCAGTGAAAAAACACTCAGCCAGCCAGTGGTTTGGATAAGTTAATATCAAGTATGGTGGGACTGTTCGATGAGAGGGGTTCAGGATGGGCTTGTACTCACTGGAGTTTTGAATGAGAGGTGACCATATTGAAACACAGAAGTTTCTTAGGGGACCAGAGAGGGAAGGTATGGAAACGTTGTCTCTCCTTGTGGAAGAGTCTAGGACCAGTGGCCATAATCTCAGAATAATGGATCACACATTTAAGACAGAGATGAAGAGGAATTTCTTCTCTCAGAGAGTAAGGATTCTACAGAATTCTCGACTACAGGAGACTGCTGCGGCTGGGTTTTTGAAGTATCCTCAAGGCTGAGACAGACAGATTTTCAGTAAGGGAATGAAGGGCTATTTGGAAAAGGCAGGAATGTGAAGTCAAGGATTATCAGACCAGCCATGACCTCATTGAACAGCAGGGCAAACTCAATGGCCTACTTCGGTTCTCACTGCAGAATGATGGAGGAACAGAAGTCTGGCCAGATATTGGATTAGTTTCCAAATGTCATCTCCAACAACAACTTGCATTTATATAGTCCCTTAAACGTAATGGAGAATCCCCAGGAGTTTTAAAAAAGGGTTATAAAGCAAAACATAACACCAACCCCCAATCCACCAAAGGCTTGCTCAAAGACGTAGGCTGGAGTGGCTTGAAGTAAGAATGTGGGATGGATAGGTGATTCAAGAGCTATGAGCTTGTCCCATTACCCTGCCCCTCTCCCTGTTAAAATAAAAACTGTTGGGCTTGGAGCAGGAGTCAACTATGTATCTGAATGGACAATGGGAAAGCTCAAGTTACACAGACCTGGCTAAGCAATAACATCTAAGATGCATGAACATCTGATAGCGTATGGGAAATAGACAGGAGTTAATAGGAAGGAGTCCACAGTTAAAATCAGCAGGCCTGTGGTGGAGTGGCTGTGATGTAAGTAAAGTGGATTCGGGGGAAGTGGGATGCATCAATGAAATAAAAACAAAATTGCTGGAAAATGCAGTCTACTGGAAAGGGTTTGGCAGGGGCAATGGTGTCTCAGGAAGATGGAAAACCGTTCAAAGCACAAAGTATGTTAAATAATCACAGTCACTACAACACAAAGCATATTCAGAAGGTGCACTGTAACACACGACAGGTTAAGGTGGTTCTCTACCTCGCTGCCATGTGATCGTATCAGGTTCAATATCCAGCCTCACAAAGCGATGTATTTCTTCTTCAGTCAGTGCAGTGGGCTCAGTTTTGTTAATTCCAAGTTTCTGGGAAGAGAACGAGAAATTGCAGATTAAGATCCATAATTCATGAAAAAGCCCAGCTGAGTCAGGCAGATGGTGAAACAGTGAATGGTTCAGTTTACATGGTGCCCGCTCCCAGGAGGCTGAACCTTGTTCAGTTGGGTCAAGGCAAGAGGAACTTTCTGTTTTAGCAATTCTTGACCTTGTGCTCAGTCAATGATTATATACCAGGTACAAGTCAGGAAATCACAGGGGATACTGTGAGGAGATGGAGGTGAGGTGAAGATCCAAAAAGCAGGGGAATCTAACAGGAGATGGAAACATAAAATAACCTCAAGGAAAGTCAGACTTATCACGGGGGAACTGTTTTTTTTTCACCCCCACAACACTACCGCTAAATCACGGGGGAACTTAGCACAAACAGCCCACAGTAGATGTGGTGTATATGGATTTTAGTAAGGCGTTTGATAAGGTTCCCCATGGTAGACTACTGCAAAAAATACAGAGGTATGGCATTGAGGGTGAGTTGGAGGTTTGGTTTAGGAGTTGGCTGGCTGGAAGAAGACAGAGGGTAGTAGTTGATGGCAAAGGTTCATCTTGGAGTGCCGTCACTAGCGGTGTTCCGCAAGGATCTGTTTTGGGACCATTGCTGTTTGTCATTTTTATAAATGACCTGGAGGAGGGGTTAGAAGGTTGGGTGAGCAAGTTTGCGGATGATACGAAAGTCGGTGGAGTTGTTGACAGTGAGGAAGCATGTGGCAGGTTACAGCAGGATATAGAGAAGCTGCAGAGCTGGGCAGAAAGGTGACAGATGGAATTCAATGTAGCTAAGTGCGACGTGATTCACTTTGGGAAGAATAACAAAAAGATGGGGTACTGGGCTAATGGTCGGATACTTGGTAGTGTGGATGAGCAGAGGGATCTTGGTGTCCATGTACACAGATCTCTGAAAGTTGCCACCCAGGTAAATAGTGCGGTGAGGAAGGCATATGGCGTACTGGCTTTTATTGGTAGAGGAATTGAGTTCCGGAGCCCTGAGGTCATGATGCAGTTGTATAAGACTCTGGTACGGCCGCATCTGGAATATTATGTGCAGTTTTGGTCGCCATACTATAGGAAGGAGGTGGAGGCACTGGAACGGGTGCAGAGGAGGTTTACCAGGATGTTGCCTGGTATGGAAGAAAGATCGTATGAGGA
>NC_057719.1:982946-1009310 GCF_004010195.1 Chiloscyllium plagiosum | reverse complement strand
AGGGCCGAAGGGCCTGTACTGCGCTGTATTCTTCTATGTTCTATGTTCTATCTGATTGGAACTTGACTCGTTGGACAATTTGTTCATGGGATGTGGGGATTGCTGGCTAGGCCCACCCCTAATTACCTAGAAGACAGTCAAGGGTCAACCACATTGCCATGTAGCCTTTATAACATGCAAGCCAGACCAGGTAAGGATAGATTTCCCTCTCAAAAGGGGATCAGTGAACCAGATGGCTTTTTCTGACAATTGATAGTGGTTACATGCCAGTTTTAATTCCAGATTTGTACTGAGTTCAGATTTTACCATCTGCCATGGTGGGATTTGGGGCAGCATGGTGGTTCCGTGATGCCTCCAGTGCTAGGGACGCAGGTGACTGACTGTGTGGAGTTTGTACATTCTCCCAGTGTCTGTGAGGGTTTCCTCTGGACGGTCCAGTTTCGTCCCACAGCCCAAAGATGTACGAATTAGCTGGATTAGCCATGGCAAATGTGGGGATGGAGTGGGTCTGGGTGGGATGTTCTTCAGAGGGTCGGTGTAGACTCAGTGGGCTGAATGGCCTGCTTCCGCACTGTAGGGATTGTATGATTCGAAACCTTGCCCCCAGAACAATTGCCGGGGCTTCTGGATTACCAGTCTAGTGACACTACCACAATACCACTGCCTCCCCTTGGGTAGCAGGAGTGTGCTAATACTTTTCATTAACAAATATCTCAAGATGTGGGGCAAAGGTGGGTTGGCCACTGATCAGCCACAATCTCAGTGAATGGCAGAAGAGCCTGTGGGGCCGAATGGACTCCTCCTTGTCCTATGTTAAGACTCACACCTGCAATCTCCTGAGCTGAATCTGGCTGAATGCCCGAACTCCTTTATTGGAAGGTACCAGACGGTCGTACAGTGCCTGCAATGAAAGAATGGGGGATGGTTAGGCCATTTCCAAATGCACCAAGACGGAAGGCGAAATCTTCAAAGGTAACGATACCTTGTCAGATTGCGTGGCCTCATGGAACATGCGAGCGTCAATAGCAGCAGCGACCAGGTTGTTGGCAGCAGTGATGGCATGGATATCGCCCGTCAGGTGGAGATTGAACTGCAAGGAGACAAGCACCATCAGAGAACATAGGAAGGAAGCAGGACTGAAACCGGGTCTGCTCTCCTCCTTCCATCCCTACCCCCACCATCCTCAACTCCACAGCTATTTGGAGTACAGATCATGCTCCTCGGTCAGAAACATTTCCCAGCATGTCAAGTTAAAAAAAAACTGAATGACAAATGGACATAGGGTACGGAAAGAGTTAAAGGAAGTGCACAACTTGGGAAAAAAAAGGGATGAGGTGAGATCTGGGGCATGGATAGGGTGAACGTCCAAGGTCATTTCCCTGGGGTGGGGAGTCCAAAATTAGAAGACATAGGTTTAGGGTGAGAGGGGAAAAATTTAAAAGGAACCTAAGGGGCAAATATTTCACACAGAGAGTAGTGCTGAGGAATGGCAGATGGAGTTTAATTTAGATAAATGCAAGCTGCTGTATTTTGGGAAAGCAAATCTTAGCAGGACTTATACAGTTTTGAGTAGATTTGTAGCTCAGGTTGAGGTTTTGGATGTAGGTTTGCTCGCTGAGCTGAAAGGTTCATTTCCAGACATTTTGTTACCTTACTAAGTAATATCTTCAGTGGGCCTCAAGTGAAGCAATGCTGAAAATTCCTGCTGTCTAATTATATGTTTGGGTTTCTTTGGGTTGGTGATACCATTTCCTGTGGTGATGTCACTTTCTGTTCCTTTTCTCAGGGGGTGGTAGATGGGGTCTAACTCGATGTGTTTGTTGATAGAGTTTCAGTTGGAATGTTATGCTTCGAGAAATTCTCGTGCATGTCTTTGTTTGGCTTGTCCTGGGATGGATGTGTTGTCCCAGTCGAAGTGGTGTCCTTCCTCATCCATATGTGAGGATACTAGTGAGAGAGGGTCATGTCTTTTTGTGGCTAGTTGGTGTTCATGTATCCTGGTGACTAGCTTTCTGCCTGTTTGTCCAATGTAGTGTTTGTTACAGTCCTTGCACGGTATTTTGTAAATGACATTAGTTTTGCTCATTGTCTGTATAGGGTCTTTCAAGTTCATTAGCTGCTGTTTTAGTGTGTTGGTGGGTTTGTGGGCTACCATGATGCCAAGGGGTCTGAGCAGTCTGGCAGTCATTTCCGAGATGTCTTTGATGTAGGGGAGAGTGGCTAGGGTTTCTGGACGTGTTTTGTCTGCTTGTTTGGGTTTGTTGCAGAGAAACCGGCGGACTGTGTTCATAGCTGGAAAGTAAGATGGACAGGTGGGACAGGTCATGAGGATAGTGCTGAGCTGGAAGGTTGAAACAAGGGTAAGGTGCGGGGGGGAGGGGAAATGTAGAAACTGGTGAAGTCCACATTGATGCCCTGGGGTTGAAGTGTTCCGAGGCGGAAGATGAGGCGTTCTTCCTCCAGGCGTCGGGTGGTGAGGGAGTGGGGATAGAGGCGGCCCAGGACCTGCATGTCCTTGGTGGAGTGGGAGGGGGAGTTGAAATGTTCAGCCACGGGGCGGTGGGGTTGATTGGTGTGGGTGTCCCGGAGATGTTCCCTGAAGCGCTCTGCAGTTAGGAGTCCTGTCTCCCCAATGTAAAGGAGACCGCATCGGGAGCAACGAATACAGTAAATGACATTGCTGGAAGTGCAGGTGAAACCTTGATGGATGTGGAAGGCTCCTTTGGGGCCTTGGACGGAGGTGAGGGGAGAGGTGTGGGCACAGGTTTTGCAATTCCTGCGGTGGCAGGGGAATGTGCCGGGAGGGGAGGATGGGTTGTGAGGGGGCTTGGACCTGACACTCCTAGGGAGTGTTGCTGAACAAAGAGACCTTGGAGTGCAGAATCACAGCTCCTTGAAAGTAGAGTCGCAAGTAGAAAGGATAGTGAATAAGGTGTTTGGTATGCTTTCCTTTATTAGTCAATTGGGAGATCATGTTGTGGCTGTACAGAACATTGGTTAGGTCACTATTGGATTACTGTGTGCACTTCTGGTCTCCTTTTTTTCAGAAGGACATTCTGAAACATGAAAGGGTTCAGAAAGATTTCCAAGGAATGTTGCCAGGGTTGGAGGATTTGAGCTACAGGGAGAGGCTGAACAGGCTGGGACTGGAGCGTCGGAAGCTGAGAGGTGACCGTATAGAGGTTTATAAAATCATGAGGGGCATAGATAGGATAAATAGACAAGGTCTTTTCCCTGGGGTGGGGGAGTCCAGAACTAGAGGACATAGGTTTAGGGTGAGAGGGGAAAGATATAAAAGAGACCTAAGGGGCAACTTTTTCACACAGAGTGGTACGTGTATGGAATGAGCTGCTAGAGGACTTTGTGGAGGCTGGTACAATTACAACATTTACAAGGCATCTAGATGGGTATATGAATAGGAAGGGTTTGGAGGGATATTGGCCAGCTGCTGGCAGGTGGGACTAGATTGGGTTGGGATAACTGGTCGGCATGGATGAGTTGGACCGAAGGGTTTACTTTCATGCTAGACATCTCTATGAAAGGTTAAAACAGGGAGTCTGACAGAAAAGGGACAATATCTGAGGAGAAAGTTCAGTGATCAGGATGAAGAATGTCAGGTGACTCCACATGGAGGAAGATCAGGAAAAACGATTTTGAGGTCAGTTCAGGATAGGCACCAGTTATAGGCCTGGGATTACAGCACAACTTCCTGCTAGCTACAAGAGACTTGTAGTTCACCCTCACCCTATCGAAATACAGAGAATACAAGAGGAGTAACTTTCCCCATTAGCAAAAGCACACCACTGGGCTTATTTCTGAAATGAAAATGTCATTGCTATCTGATGGGCTCTGAACTGGAGGGAGGAAGGAGTGAAATACGAGTTATACCACACACAGAGATAGTTACAAATAAAATTACAGGAACCAGATGTTTGGCTGCAATTATACAGGGCCTTGGTGGGACTTGGTCTGCACTTTTGGTCTCCTTGTCCGAGGAAGGATAAACGCGGGGAGTCCAGAACCAGGGGATCATAGTCTAATGAAATAGGGGAGACCATTTAGGACTGAGATAAGGAAAAATATCTTCATCCAGAGAGTGGGGAACCTGTGAAATTCTCTGCCACTGAACGTGGTTGCGACCAGAACAGAGTATTTTCAAGAAGGAGTGAGGTGTAGTCCTTACACTGAAAGAGATCAAAGGGTATGGGGAGAAAGTGGGAAAAGGTTGTTCAGGGATGATCAGCCACGATCATATTGAATGACAGAGCAGGTTCAAAGGGCCGAATGGCCTCCCCCACCTCCTGTTTTCTATGTTTTTATTGGTCTAAATTTCAAAAAATATACAAAATATTTATACTGTTCAAAAGTCAGCTATGTCACCAAGCATACATCAGGACAATTGCAAGAATGCCAAATTTCAAACAGTCACAACAATTTAAAACTATTTAGTAAAAATCAAAAGTCTTTTATTCTAAGTTTGTGCGAAGATTTGTAGCTTGGGTGCTTGTTGTTGTGGTTCTGTTGGCCGAGCTGGAAATTTTTGTTGTAAAAGTTTCGTCCCGTCTAGGTGACATCCTCAGTGCTTGGGAGGCTTCGAAGCACTGAGGATGTCACCTAGACAGGGGACGAAACGTTTGCAACAAAAATTTCCAGCTCGGCGAACAGAACCACAACAGTCTTTTATTCTATACATTTTTCTCATTTAAAACAAAAACTGAATTAGGAGATTGAGAGTTCTAGCTTCAAGGCTACAAGAGAAGGCAAGTTCCGAGTCAGTGTGACAGTAGGGTAATATGTTACCTCTTCCATTGGGATAACCTGGGAATATCCACCACCTGCTGCTCCACCTGGAACAGATAAAATGCAACCAAGAGCTCTTATAATAGCGTTGAAGCCCCGAGGTAATCATAAACAAGCAAACGATTTGTATTTAGTTTTTATTTTAACATGCTTGTAGTTCCATATTCTCAAATCTGGCAGTTTCAGGATTCAGCTGTACTGGATTTCTGAACAAAGATTGGAGTGAACCACATAATCTAAATTGGAATATATTAATCCACTGAATAAGGAACATGAAACAACTAATGGATACCATTGCAGGATGTGTTAGCTACATTGCCATGTTGCTGCTAATAATAATTCACGTCTCATTAGCTGAATTTAATACTTCATCCATTGCTCCCGACTTCCCCATATCAGTACAGCCTGTGATAGGTTTTTTTGGATAGTATCAGGTTTTGGGTCACTGGGTTTGAGACAGCGTCCCTGTATATGAACCGTAAGAAGTAGATGCAGAATTCAGCAGAGCCTGCTCCATACTCGACAATGTCATATTAACACAGGAGTCAAAGTTCATCGAGTTAAATGAGAGTGTGGAGTTAAGGCCACAGTTAAATCAGCTGTGATTATACTGAATGGTACAGCAAGCTTGAGGGGCTGATTGGCCTACACCTGCTCTTAATTCATACGTCCCTACAATCTAACAACCCATCCATGAACACTCTACCATTCCGCACTATATTCACACCATCAGTCCTCTCAGCATATAAAAATCTATTGATCTGTCTTCAGAACAATTAGTTTTTTTATTTATTCACAGGATGAGGGTGTCGCTGTCTAGGTCAGTATTTATGGCCCATCCCTAATTGTCCAGAGGGCAGTTAAGAATCAACCACATTGCTGTGGGTCTGGAGTCACGTGTAGGACAGACTGGGTAAGAATAGTGGTTTCCTTCCCTCAAGGACATCAGTGAACCAGATGAGTTTTTCTGACAAACGACAATGGATTCATGGCAATCATTAGACTCTTAATTCCAGATATTTACTGAATTCAAATTTCACCATCTGCCTTGGCTGGATTTGAACCTGTGTCCCCAGGATGTTCCCTGGGTTCCTGGATTAACAGGCTGGCTATAACACCACGAGACCGTCAACTCCCCAATCACTGAACATCCACAGCTCTCCAGGGTACAGCATTTTAAAGATTCACAACCCTCAAAGTAAAGACATTTCTACTCATCTCAGCCCTGAATGGGCAACCTGTTATCCTTGTTTACTAGGTAACCATGGTTTTATTAAACCGGTTATCCTTGTTAGATACAGGATAACCATTTTATTAAACTGGTTATCCTTGTTAGATAAAGGACACCATGGTTTTATTAAACCAGTTATCCTTGTTAGATACAGGATAACCATGATTTTATTAAACTGGTTATCCTTGTTAGGTACAGGATAACCACGATTTTATTAAAAGTTGTGTTTCAATTAATGGAAACAGGATGCCTATAATCACAAGAATGCATCAAAGGTAGCCACGCTAATCCACGCAGAATGGAAGGAAAATATTCTTTAAACAGGTTCATTTTCATTTAAGACATTTGGGTAGCGACATGAATAAGAAGGGTTGAGAGGGATGCGGACTACATGCAGGTGAATGGGTCTAGTTTAGTTTAGTTGGCATGGACGAGCAGGGCTGAAGGCTCTGTTTCTGTGCCATGATTGAAACAGTGACTTAAACTTAATTACATGTAGCAACCCATCTTGGCTATTAGCTGATTAATGGTGGAATCTGGCCAGGATTCCACCAACAATGGTCTGTGCCTGGAAGCATCCAGGGTTTGATCCTTATGCAGTACTGCTTCTGATACACTCTGGTGTTGTATTCTTGTACAGTTTCTCAGCGCATTCATACTTAAAAGCCAGTCCAAAATTGAATGAAGGTTGAAGAGTTTCCAGTGAAAAAACTCTGCTGGGTACAACCTGTCACCAGACTCCTGGAACAAATCCTCTACTTGGGTTGTGGTAAGATGAGGACGATGAAAACCCCTTATGGATATCCTTGAAGCCTCCCTGAAACAATTAACGATTCATGGGGATCCCTGGGCAGTGACTGACCAAAGATGGAAAAGGTTTATTTGAAGAGACATTGAACATCTTGAGAGCGTGTGTGCAGAGGTGAGGTCAAGGTATTGGAGACAATAGACAAACAGCTCATCGTCCTGACTATCCAAGCACCACCCATCCTGCTCACAGC
This sequence comes from Chiloscyllium plagiosum, assembly GCF_004010195.1. Lineage (NCBI taxonomy): Eukaryota > Metazoa > Chordata > Chondrichthyes > Orectolobiformes > Hemiscylliidae > Chiloscyllium > Chiloscyllium plagiosum. The sequence continues at coordinate 1,002,278 of NC_057719.1, read as the reverse complement.
AGGATCACTGCACTGGATACACCAACCATCTCAGAAACCATCAAACCAGGCCACAATTCACCCTCAACACCAAGCCACTTCTTACACTTTTATATTTTAACATTTGTTTGTGGGACTTGGGTGTCACTGGCTGGGCCCAGCATCAATTGCCCAATCACTAAATACCCCGTTCAGAGTCAGAGTAGGTCAGCCACATTACTGCGGGTTTGGTGGCATGTATAGGCCAGACCAGGTGAGGACAGCAGATTTCCTTCCCTAAAGGTCAATGAACCAGATGTGTTTTTATGACAATTGACAACAGTTACACGGTGGCCATTAGGCTAGCTATTTGATTCCAGTTTTCTTTTCGTACTGAATTCAAATTTCACCAGAGTGAGAGATGTCCCCATGTCTCTAGGACACTAGCCTGGGGTTTTGGATAAAGCTAACCCACTAGACCACCGGCTCCAGAACCCCACCGAAGGCCCACGAGGAGGGGGAGGTTACCTTTGATCCCAAAGGTGGGGCCTTGCGAAGGTTGCCGAACACAAGCAAAAACATTGATGTCCAGGTGAGCTCCAATAGCCTGAGCCAGGCCGATCGTGGTGGTGCTCTTGCCTTCACCCAGGGGTGTGGGGGTGATGCTGCAATATAAACTGGCCATTTAGATAGATACACCCACCACTCCTCCCCCACCCTCACCCCCACACTCCTCCCCCACCCTCATCCCCACATTTCCCCCCCCCCCCACCCTCACCTCCACCACTCCTCCTCAGCCCCCACCACACCTCCCCCAAAGCCCACTCCTCTTCCACCTTCACCTCTGCTCCCCACCCTCATCCCTAGTCCTCCCCATCCCCACTACTCCTCCCTCACCCTCACCACTCCTCCCCAACCCCCACAACAGATATTGGAAGTGGGAGATTTTAAGAAAGGCTGGCTCTACCCTGTGACAACAACGTATTTCCCGTCTGGTTGGTCCTTCAGCCGGTCGATTGTGGTCAGTAGCACCTTTGCCTTCGATTTGCCGTACAGCTCCACTTCATCGGATAGCAAACCAACTTCCTTGGCCATGCGGCTGATGTGCTTTGGTGTGCAAGACCGTGAAATCACAATGTCACTGGTGGGAAATAATGATATTTTTCAAAAAAAAAAATTAAATAAATCCAAGCATCCAGAACAGAAAGCACCCAGCACTACTGCATTTCCCTCTGGGTCAGTTTCCATGTGTTTTAACTCCATAACTAACCCTGGTCTCAGGGTGTAGCATGCTCCCAGTTTAGAGAAGGCCATACATTCAGTACCCACTCAAAGGGCTGACATTTCCAGGGTGGTACTGAGGAAGTGCTGCTCTGTTGGAGATGCTAACCTTTGGGTAGCATCGAGGCCCTGATGCAAGAAGTTACCACAGTCTCCAGTGGAAGGACAAGGACAGTCTCTCTGGTTTTCTGGTCAATTTTTATCGCCAGTAAACATGATTGAAAAGAGATTAAATGGAAAAGATTGCACTGCTGTTTGTGGCATCTTGCTTTGCAAATACTGGTCATCACTTCCCTCACTCTAACACTTACTTACTCAACTGTGAAATATTTAGGGTTAGTGAATAGGCTTTAAACATTGAGACCCATTGGATTGTTATACACCCACAGGAACAGCAGGAGGCCATTCAGCCCTGATATGGAGTCAGTCTGCAGTCATGCATGCTTTCCAGTAGAGGTCTGTGTGATGATCAGGGATGAGGTGCTCAGTGGAGCTGACTCAGGAATCACACCCAGAATCTCCCATCGACAGTCAGAGTATCACATCAGTGAGGCAGTGGTCAAATACTCTCCACGGAACAAGAGGGACAGTGGGCACAGCACAACATCCGAGTATCTCTGTATGTCACACTGTGAGTGGGAAAGCAGGAAAGAATTCAACACCATATACTGACTTTAACAGTGCCTCGAACCAACAGCTCCAATTACTCATAAAATGCTTCTAACATAGAGGCCATTCAGCCCACTGTATCCATGCTAGCATTCTGCAAGACCAACTTAACTTGCCCCACTCCCACACCCACTCCTCCATTGCTCGGCAGCTATTTCCTCTTTAGATAATTGTCCAACTTCATGATAACAATCATTATTTACCTAGCTGCCGCCACCACATTCTCAGGCAGTGCATTCCACATCTTACCCACTCACTGTGTAAAACAAAGGCTTTTCTATTGCCATCATCACCTCTTTGCCATCCACCCTGGTTCTCGATCCTTCCTCCAAGGGAAACAGTTTCTCCCCATTCTTTGAGAATGGAAAGTAAGTGAGAGTCTCTTGTCAAGATACAGATAACTTTGCTTGGATAGGGTAGCTGCTTCCACTTTGATCAGATAGGCAGACCACTTCCATCCAGAAGGTCAAGAGCAGCAGATACATGGGAACACCATCCCCTGCAAGCTCGCCTCTGAGCCAATCTCCATCCTGACTTGGAAATATATCGCCGTTCCTTCACTGTCACTGGGTGAAAATCCTCAAACTTCCTCCCTAACAGCACAGTAGGTGTCCCTGAACTTTATCATGGCTCAAGAAGGCAGCTCACTACTCTCTTCTCCATGGCAATCAGAGACAGACAACAAATACTGCTCTAAGCAGTAAGACCAATATCGCGTGGGCCCTTAAAATGAAAAAGACCTTAAGACCATCAGAAATAGGAACTGGAGGAGGCCATTCAGTCCCTTGAGCCTGCTCCACCAATCGATAAGATCACAGCTGATCCAGCATTTCTCACATCCACTTTTCTACCTTTTCCCCATAACCTGTGATTCCCCGACTGATGACAAGTCTATCTCAGCCTTAAATATACCCATGGACTCCGCCCTCCACAGCTCTCTGTGGCAAGGAGTTCCAAAGACACTCAGCCCTCTGGGAAGGAAGTTCCTCCTTATCGCAGACACAGTGAGGCCACACACCTACCTGGGCACCGGCTCCACAAGTTTAAGCTTTGTGTATTGGATAGGCCACTTTCCTGGCTTGCAGTTCTTCAAATAGCGTTTTGCCCCCTCGACAGTGTTCTGTCACAGAGAATAACATTTATATCAGCACATTTTTTTATACTGTCATCTTCTCTTTTACTTAATATCCCACATTTCAAAGCTCCCGTTCTAATGGTGTCAACTTTTTACTTATTTATTCCTACACAGGTTGGGGGGCCAGCCCAGCATTTATTACCCATCCCTAATTGGATGGATGCTAGGAATCAACCACCTCGCTGTGGGTCTGGAGTCACGTGTAGGCCAGACCAGGTAACGATGGCAGTTTCCTTCCCTAAAGGATATTAGGTGGGTTTTTCCTGATAATGGATTCATGGTCATCATTAGACTCTTAATTTCAGATTTTTATTGAATTCAAATTCCACCATCTGCTGGGGCAGGATCTGAACCTGGATCTTGGGAACATTACCACAGTCCCTGGATTAATTGTCTAGTGATAATACCACTAGGTCGTTGACTCATTACAGAAACAGTGGCCCACCCTGTGCCTCAACCCAAACCCAGCCTGTGAACCCAATGAGATAGACCATGTGTATGAGTTTGGTCCCCCAGACACAGCTGTACAGACACACTTTAAAACTGGAAGCACAGAATACCCCAGGGAGCAGACTTCTTACCACCACTTCTACCTCACAAGCCCAAAGCTGAACCCAGCTCTCAGCTCGGCACTAATAATCATGTCTGGGACTAGCCTGGACTGCAGGCCCAATGCTGCAATAAGCCACAAGTGTGATCCAAGCGGCTAGAAGTGTTCTAGTTTAACTGGACTCTCAGATTTGCCCAATGGAAGCTCACTTTTTCCCACCAATTTTAGGATTAGGCCGAAACCATATCCACAGGCTGATAGCCAGAGGATACAAGAGTAGGACAACAGCCATAGGAACCAGAGGGAGGAATGGTGTGACATTTTAAACGAAAAATGCACCAAATTACGATAATCTGGAACACTCTGCCTGAAAGGGCAGTGGGAGCAAACTCAATTGTAACTTTCAATAGAAAGCTAGATAAATATTTGAAAGGAAAAACACCCAGGGTTCAGAGAAAAGGGCAAGGAATAGGGTTAATTTGATAGCTCTTCCAAAGAGTGGGTGGGCTGAATGAGTGATGTACGACTCTGGGAAATCTCCCCCCATCCCCCTTCTCAGCTGTTGCCTCTTGCTGTTGGATATATTCACAGCTGTCCTCTGGTACCCAATCCAGGCAGTGGATATTTATCCTTGCCAGAGTGACTCATGTCACCGGGATTGTCAGACAGTCAGTCAGCACCGACAGGATTGGAATGGATTTCCAACAGCTGCTCTAGGCCAGGCACTAACAGGCAAGAGAAACAACAAAGATCCTGGCAGTAACGCCAGTACTCCCACACCCAACCTGGCACTGGGGAATTTCAGTGCCTGGCAGTTGTCTGTTTGGGAATCTGCAGGGTGGTGGCATCACAGAGTCAGCCTGAACGTCACTGAGGAATCAGCTGCTCCTTAAGGTGGTGTCCTGGGTTGTTACAGCAAGAAGACTGGATACTCTGAAGGTGTGTGCAGTAACTGGAAAACGTTTCACAAGATACTGAAATAGGTTGTGGTAAACTGTTGTGAGGTGCAAAGGAACTTCATTTGTACTATTTTAATTGGTTTTCAGTGAATTCACAAAAAAACAGGTCTACTCGACTTATCTAATTCACTCTTTGGGTAAAGTTCTCAACCCCAATATCCCAAAGTCCCTGTACTGGAGATGGTGCCTGGGAGTAAACCACTGATTTCATTCTAGATGTGTATTTTAGCTCAAAGATCCTTGCAAAAATGGAAGAATCTCCCATCATGAAAATATAGAAGACTGGAGCAGAAGGTGGCCAATTGGCCCAAGGAGCCTGCTCCACCATTCAATATGATCATGGTTGAGCATCCAACTCAGTCCCCTGTTCCTGCTTTCTCCCATATCCTTTAGCCCCCAATAACATTGTCTAACTCCTTCTTAAAAACATTCCAGGTTTTGGCCTCAACCGGTTTCTGTAACAGAGAATTCCCAGGCTCCTCACTCTCTGGGTGAAGACATTTCTCCTCATCTCAGTCCTAAATGGTCTACCAATTAGCTTCAGATGCAATACTTCCCCCCCAATTCCCCCCCCCCTGCGCCCCCACCCAGCGGGGTCATAAGGAACATTCTTCCTGCATTTACCCTGCTAAATTCTATAAGAATGCAATGGGTTTCCATGAGATTCCCCCTTCACTCATCAAACCAATCTCCCCCAAAGCAAGAGTGAAGTTAATAGATGAAAATGAGCAAACTCACTGCCATAAGCATACAGACAGTCATCGGCCCCACTCCGCCAGGCACCGGGGTGATGTACGAAGCCACTTCTTTGGCTTCATTGTAAGCCACGTCACCAACCACACGCTTCCCACTCGGCTTGGTGCTGTCTGAAACAAAACAGGGGGGCACTGTTACAGCAAACACTGACATTAGTGAGCATGAAAGTACCTGGGACACACTCAGAGGAATCCACACTCAGGGGAGTCACATACAGAATTACTGATATGAGAGACAGCAAGAGAGATAGAGAGTGAGAGTGACAGAGTTACAACCTGGGGCTCAGTCAAGGTGTTGAGTTTGATGTGAACGTTTGTGACATATTGGTAGACACTTGGGCTTCCATATGACTGAGCCACATACACTAGGGATGCAGTCTCAAATGATCTAATAATTACAAGGAGTCATAACTTAAAGGCAATTTTTAACTGAACCCCTTAATGAGTTTGCAATCTCTAAATCGCAAATATTTACCTGGTGTGGCATTGCGTTATAATTCATCAATGGAGTGTGCATTGCTTTGGCAACATGCACTTTTAAAAACTTGTTGCAGCCTGGAAGTAGAGCTGAGCTCTGCCTGTATTGGAGGGATTTTCAGGTTGACACATAACCCATTTGGTCACTTTACGAACACACCTTTCTCAGCCATCAGTTAGGTGTTTAGATGCACTTGGGTATTGCTAATTGTGGAGAGAATATGTCCAAAAGGTACTTAAATTCCTTGGAACTGTCCAAACAGCGCACTGGCAAGGTCTGAAAACAGGTCGACTATGTGTCAGGATGTCAAGAGGTGTTGACAAGCATCGATTTGACCAGCATTACCAAGTGTTGAACTGTCAAGAACTGTTCCAATGTGCTTTGATGAACAAGAATACTCATCTTCATAGTCACTCTGCGATGTAGTACTTTAAGTAACTGAACTATATTTCTTCTCCTATGTGCACGAGCACTTACAAATACTCAATGAGCTGGCATGGCAGATGAAAGGAGAAGGGGTGGGTGGCAGTAAGCACGGAGTTGCCATAAGCGTGGGAGGGACCGTGTGAGATTGGTTCAGGGCATAGCACATAAGGGACCACGCACTCGCAAAAGTCTCAAGGAATTGGCTAAAACAAGACAGAATTCAAGTAAGTGGTTTTAGCCATTTCCGAGTGTCTTTTCACACAGAACAATTAAACGATATGGCTGATTTCCCAAATGGTCTTTTCCATGTTGATGGGACACTTTCGACTGTTTATTGAATTGAAATGTTTGTTGACAAAAGAGTTTAAGCATTTAAGAGCTAAACATTCAAGTGAAATGTTTCAAATAAAAACAAAACACTGCTGAATATTGCTGAATTTCTCCACCATTACTTCAGTGAAATGCTTTTTTACAAAAGGGACCAGCTTTAGCAATTTCCATGTATTGGATTTCTTTGTATGTGTGGTGTCCTACCAATAGTGACATCATTAATAGAATAATAGTTTGGAACGCTGAGTCTACTGGGCCTAAATACCACCCTCCGTACCTGGATCCTGGATTTCGTGACTGGGAGACCCTCAGTCAGTCTGGATTGGAAACAGTATCTCCAACACCTTCACACTGAGCACGGGGTCCACCCAGGGCTGTGTGCTCAGTCCACTGCTGTTCACCCTGCTGACACACAACTGTGCAGGGATGCACTTTTCAAAACATATAATTAAGCTTGCTGCTGACACGACTGTAGTGGGTCTCATAGCGATGAGTCAGCAAAGAAGAGGTGCAGCGACTAACGGACTGGTGCAGAGCCAACAACCCATCTCTGAATGTGGACAAGATGAAAGAGATATTTGTCGACTTCAGGAGGGCATGGAGCGACCACTCTCTGCTGGACTTCGATGGCTCCCCTGTGGCGATCATGAAGAGCACCCAACTTCTTGGCATCCACCTGATCCTTCAACACCAACTCCATAGCCAAGTAAGCCCAGCAGCGTCTCTACTTTCTGTGCAGACTGAGGAAAGCCCACCTTCCACCCCCCATCCTCACTACATTCTACAAAGGGTTCCTTGAGAGTACCCTGAGCTGCTGTATCACTGCCTGGTTCAGGAATTGCACCGTCTCGGATTGTATAGCCCTACAATGGATAGTGAGAACAGCTGAGACGATCATTGGGGTCTCTCTTCCTTCCTTTAGGCATTTATAGAGTAACCTCGATTACCCAAACACCACAGACAGGGAATATTATGCTCGGATGCTCAAATAATCAAATGCTGGATAACACAGTTGAACCAAGCATCGGGACCTTGTGATTTTGTCCGGATAATGCGAAATTCGGATAATCGAGTGCTGGATAATAGAGGTTCCTCTGTACACTACACGCAGCATCCGAAAGGCTAAGGGCATTGTGGAAGACTCCACACACCCCTCACTCAAACTCTTCTCCCTCCTGCCATCTGACAGAAGATACTGGAGCATTCAGTCTCTCACAGCCATACTGTGCAACAGCCTCTTCCCCCAAGCCACCAGGCTCCTTAACACTGTATGACTGGACTCTATTCCATCTGCAATTCTTGGCATAACTTTTCGAATTGTTGCTAAAACAATGTTTTATTAATGATCATTCATTATTACACTGTAATTTATCCACCACTGTGTCTTGTCTCGTCAGGAATTACTGTGCTGTCATGCATGTTTTGCGCTTTCCTTACACACTCTAAGCTGTCCTGTGTATGAAAGTACTCTTGTGTAGTTTGTGTTGGCCATGTAGCACCTTGCTCCTGGGGGAATGCTGTCCCATTTTGACTGTATAAGTTGTATATGGTAAGAATTACAAATAAAATTACTCTTGACTCTTGCCTCTCCTGGCTAGAGGGCATCAGTTTAAGGTTAAGGTTGAAAAGAATAAATAGGGAACCTGAGGGGCAACCTTTTTACACAGAGAGTGGTACGCATATGGAATGAGCTGCCAGCGGAAGTTGTTGAGATGGGTACATTAACAACATTTAAAAGGCATTTGGACAAATACATAGATAGGAAAGATTTAGAAGGATATGGGCCAAGTGCAGGGAAATGGGGTTAGTGTGGATGGACATTTTGGTCAGCATGGACCAGTTTGGATCTGTCTCTATGCTGTAGGACTCTGACATAAGGAAAACTTTTCCACTTGTGGAAAGGTCCAGAAGTGGGAATCATTCATATGAGACAAAGTTGCTAATAAATTCCATCTGGAATTCAGGAGAAACACCTTCAGGAACCCAGAGACCAAAGATTCTGACTATGCTAACCTACAACATAGTTGATCTGAATATGATCATACTAATCAGGAACAGGTGGAGGCCATTCAGCAAGATGCTGGCTGAAGTAACTGCAACCTCAAGTACATGTTCCTTCCTACCCCTCGTAACCTTTCACCCTTCACTTAACAAGAATTGATCTACCTCTGTCTTAAAAATATTCAAGAATTCTGCCAACTTTTCAGAAGAGAGTTCCAAATACTCAATTATCTGAGAAAAAAAAATCATCTAATCTCTGTTTTAAATCGGTGATAACTGATTTTTAAACAATGACCCCTGGTTAGGTTCTCCCATGGGGGAGGAAACATCTTGTCCACATCCAGCCTGTCAAGACCCCTCAGGATGTTACAGGTTTCAATTAATCAATCCCCTCTCACTCTTCTTGCAGACGTAAACCTAATCTGGCTGTTTCCTCATAAAGGCAACCCACCCACTCTAGATATTAGTGTGGGAAACCTTCTTTGAACTGCCTTCAGTGCATTAACATCCTCCGTAACAAGGTGATCCACCACAGATCCTCCAGATGTGGTCTCACCAATGTCCTGTATAATTAAAACATACTCTCGCTGGGGGAAATGGTGTTCTTTATCCCATGAAAGAAAGAACATGTTTAGAGAAACTTAGATTAATAAGTAAGGGAGAAAGGAGCTGGAGGACACGTACATGTGGAAATGAAAGATATGGGAGGAGGCTTGTACAGAGCTTTAACATACTGGGCTGAATGTTGTTTCTAGAATTACACAGAAACAGACCAATGTCCATTTGTATAGTAAAGCCACCAGAGTCTTACCAGACCATAGGGCTGCTCTCTCTCTACACATGGTTTAACCTGACAGTCAGCACGCCTCAGGTGAGAGGAGAGATTGAGAAGGAGAGTCCTTCAGGTGACCTCAATCAGTGCTGGAATTGAACCCATGCTGTGGGAGTCTCTTTGAAAACCAGCCATCCAGCCAACGGAGCTAACTCACCTTTGCACAGTGACACTAATTTCGTAAACTATTCCAAGGTGCTTTGAGGGAGCAACTATCAGACAGGAGTACAGAAACGTTGTGCAATTGCAGAAGAGGTAGCAGCAGAATTAGCCATTCAGTCTGCTCTGACGCTCAGTGAGATTTTGACTGAACTAATAATCTCCACTTCTTGTCTTTACCCCATACTCTTTGATTTTCTTGCTGATTTAAAACCTGTCTCTCAGCTTCGAGTATTCTTAGCGACTGTGCCCCAACAGATCTTTTTAGTAAAGAATTCCACAGATGCACTACCATCTGAGAAGAAATTCCTCCCCCCATCTCTGTTTTCAGTGAGTAACCCCTTACCCTGAGACAGTGATCATTATATCATGTGATAGTGATAATGCCCTCTGGTCTTTGGCTCTGCACAAAGGGAAGCAACCTAACCATATCTACCCGGGAAGAATCTGCACCCTATACAGAACAAGTGCATTCTTTTTACTCAGTGGGAAGCAGTAGTCCAGTTGTGAACTAGCCCGCATTTTATACAGTTACAGATTAGCTGTTCTTGTATTCTATGCTTTGGCTAATTAGGGCATACCCCATATTCCTTGCCTTCTTATCTACCAGCTCTAGTACATTCAGGATTCTAAGGATATGCACGGCAAAGTTCCTCTGATCCTGAGGACTTTCCAGGGTCCTACCATTTATATTGTGTAACCTTTTTCTTTGTTAGCCCTATCCAAGTGCATTGTCTCATTTTTCTAGATTGAATTTCATTTGCCATTGCTTTGGCCACCTGACCAGTCCATTGACATCCTTCGCCAGTTTACAGCTATCTTCTAACACTTTGCTACTCTACCAATTACTGTGTCATCCAAAACTTCTTAAGTGGGCGGCACAGTGGTTAGCACTGCTGCCTCACAGCGCCAGAGACCTGGGTTCAATTCCCACCTCAGGCAACTGTCTGTGTGGAGTTTGCACATTCCCCCCATGTCTGCGTGGGTTTCCTCTGGGTGCACCAGTTTCCTCCCACAGTTCAAAAAGGTGCAGGTTAGGTGAATTGGCCATGCTAAATTGCCCGTAGGGGATTGGGTCTGGGTGGGTTGTGCTTCGGCAGATCGGTGTGGACTTGTTGGGCCGAAGGGCCTGTTTCCACACTGTAAGTAAGTAAGTAAGTAAGTAAGTAGTCAGGTTAGGTGATCAGAAGCTTACTAAGTGTTTTAAACCCGAAGACTGAGGTACAGAGGTAGAGAGGCGGGGAGGCGGAGAGAGTGAGTGAGACTGAAGGCACGGCAATCAAAATAGGGGATACCCGAGAGACGAGAGTGGAGGAATACAGAGATGGAGAAGATTGCAGAGGTGGAGAAGATTACAGAACTGTTTTAAAATGAAGTTACAAACTTTAAAACTCAGCTGTTGCTGGACCGTGAGCCAATGTCAGTCAGCGAGGGTCAATGAGGGTGGATGAGGCTTGGTGAGAGTTAATGGTCAGATTTGTATGAGCTGAAACTCAGAGGTTACATGAACGTAAAAGCTCCTGTGGCTTCTATCTGTGAGGAGTAAGGGAAATCCCCCAATGTATTAGTCAATTCCCAAGCAGCATCACTTACAGAAATAAACCATCTGCTCATTTTAAATGCTGCGTGTGTGGTAGCTTGCTGTGCACAAACTGGTTGCTGCTTTTCCTACAATGACAATAGTGCCAACATTTAGAGATGTAGTGCATTGCTGGGACACCTGTTTCCACTACTAAAGTGCAAGTTCGTCTTCAGACAGGACGATGAAAAGAGAGGGTTGATTTAGTTCAGATATGGAGCTGACTTTGCCCACATCAGTTCACCATCGAAGGCAACAAGGAAAGCAGAAAGAGAGCAGAATCCTGGCTCAAAGTCTCCCCTACCTTGAGAAAACTTGCTTTGGTCCTCGTTTCAAGGGACTGAGGTCTATCACCATGAAAGGGAGAAAGGAAATAAAGACGAGGACTTGTAAATAATTTTCCAATCAGAATCTCCTCTCACCGGGAATGTAGTTGATGCCACAATCGATGACGACAGCACCCGGTTTGATCCAGTTTCCTTTCACCATCTCAGCTTTGCCAGCTCCAACCACCAAAATGTCAGCTCTCCCAATCTAAAGAGAAAGAGGATGCTTTGAGATAGACATCATCAGCCAGAGACAAGGTTCAAACTAACACACCTGAGGGTCAATGCTCTAGCTAAGAGAAGCCAGACAGGTGAGTCAATAGAGGTCATCAACACTGTGAAGGGATTCAATAGAGCTGACATAAAGTACACGTCTCCACTTGGAGATGAGTCTGAAACCAATCAATAGAAGACAGTCATTAATTCAGGTACATTCAAATGATGCATTAAAGAGGGCATTGGATGTTTACTTGGAGAGAAAAAGAACTTAAGGAATCGGAATGGGCCTGTCGAGTCTCCTCCCCTGCCATTGACTTAATCATGGCTGACCTACTCGTGGACTCAGCTCCACTTACCCATCCTTCAGGAGGGTTTCAAGAATGTAGATCCTCACCTCTTCCAATTAACTCGCAAAGGGCTAAGAAACATGGCCCGAGTCAGCCACCATTTATTTTCCCTGGAATCCTTTGTCCCCGATTGCTCCAACCATTCACAGCCTCTCACCTAGGCCGCCAACTGCCCTCCCCTCTTATCGCCATAGTTAGAGCTCCACTTACCCACCCACTCACCATAACCCTTAATTCCTTTACTGTTCAAAAATCTATTTATCTTTGCCTTAAAAACATTCAATAAGGTAGCCTTAATTGCTTCACTGGGCAGGGAATTCCACAGATTCACAACCCTCTGGGTGAAGAAGTTCCTCCTCAACTCAGTCTGAAATCTGCTCCCCCTTATTTTGAGACTATGCCCCCTAGTTCTAGTTTCACCCAGTAGTCATAACAACCTCCCTGGTTCTATCTTTTCTATTCCCTTCGTAATTTTATACATTTCTATAAGACCCTCCCCCCTCTCCTATCTTCTGAATTCCAATGAATATAATCCCAGTCTACTCAATCTCTCCTCATAAGCCAAACCCCTCAACTCTGGAACCAACCCAGTGACCCTCCTCTGCACCCCCTCCTGTGCCAGTACATCCTTTCTCAAGTAAGGAGATCAAAACTGCACACAGTACTGCAGGTGTGGCCTCACCAGGGCCCTGTACAGCTGTAACATAACCTCCCTGCTTTTAAACTCCATCTCTTGAGCAATGAAAGACAATATTCCATTTGCCTACTTAATTACTTGCTGCACCTGCAAACCATTTTTTTTTGTGATTCACACACAAGGACATCCAGGTCCTTTGCACAGCAGCATGCTGCAAATCTTTTACCATTTAAATAATAGTCCATTTTGCTGTTATTCCTACCAAAATGGATGACCTCACATTTACCAACATTGTACTCCATCTGCCTGACCCTTGCCCACTCACTCAATCTACCTTTACCCCTCTATAGACTTTCAGTGCCCTCTATAAACTTTGCTGAGCAAAGGTATGGAGCAAAAGCAGGAGATTGGCACGAGGGTTAAAACGAAGAGTGGGGGGGAGACAATTCAGCCCCTTCAGCCTTCTCAAAGATTTAATACAATCATGGCTGATCCCATCTCGGCCTCAACTCCACTTGCCTGCCCTCTCTCCATAACCTGTTACTAATTCAAAATCTCTCTCTCTCTCTCTCCTTAAGTTTACTCAATGTCCCAGCATCCACCGCAGTCTGGGGGAGTGAATTCCACAGATTCACGATCCTTTGAGAAGTCATTTCTCCTCATCCCGGATCAAGATGCACAGATGATGAATCAAATGGCTTCTTTCTGCACCATTTTCAGTTTGTGGCTAATAAATCCAGTCGGGGCTTCAGGCAAAACTTCTCTAGCCAGACAGTAGGGAGAATGTGGATCTTTAATATTGAGGTGAATAGCACCAGTGCATTTAGGAGAAAGCTTATTAGGGATGGGAGGCTATGTTGATGGGTAAGAGCACTAACTGCAATGAATAATAATTCCACGCCAAAGGCAAGCGGGCAGAGACAGGATGCTGCAAGCAACGCATAATGCACAAACAGTAAAGATTGCTCTCGTCTGCAAGATCATGAGGTTCCATCATTGACTACACCTTCACCACCAGAGGCAAGTAGGTAACTAGATTCAATGGGCAAACAACTGGAGGATCAGAAACACTTAAATGGGGTGAGACACCATGGAATCTGCTGGTCACATGTGGCCTTGCCCATCTCCTGCTTCCTTGGAAAAGCCTTTGCATTGATATAGCACCCTTACTGTAGCAAACCATCACAAGGTGCTTCAGAGGGAAGTTTATAGTGAGCCACGCAGAGGAGGTAGTGGGACCAATCACATAACAAAGGTCTGATCAAAGCGATGAGTTTTAACAAGTGCATGAAGAGAGAAGGAGATGCTTAGGGAGGGGAGTTACAGAGGTTTGGGCCAAGGTGACCAATAACAGGAGGAGGGGAATGGGAGATGCACAAGAACATCAGACAAACAAAGAGGGACAGAGCTCTCAGACTGTGGGGTGATCGGATGTAGGGGAGGAAACCATGGAGGAATTTCAGCACATGGAGCCATGTGTTTAGGGAGATAGAAGAGTTTTAATCTCTGGGTGTTGACTAGTGAAGGGTCTCCTGACAGGCACTTGGTCCAGATGGCCTAGCCCTCAGGAGCAAAGCTGTTCTCCCAGTTTCTCTGGTTGGTGAGTTGAACCCCAATTAAATTCCACTGAATTTTGCCCCAGCCACAGGGAAACACAGTTAGGAGGGTTTCAAGAAAGTAGATCCTCACCTTTTCCAATCAACCAGCAAAAGGCTAAGAAACGGGGCCCGAGTCATTCACCATTTTCCTGGAATCCTTTGTTCCTACAGGACCATCAGTGCGTTAGTGACAACCTCATCTAGTCCCCAAGAGCAAGACGCCTGGCTTTACTCCAAATCACACTCAGCCCCTCACCTAGTCCGCCCACTCCCCTTTCCTCTTATCACTGTAGTTACAGCTTCCCTTACCTCCCCCGGCAGGTCAGCCGTCTTCGAATGGCAGGTGGTTACAGTGGCGTGGTTTGATACCAGGAGGTCCCGCATGGGGGCACCAACTATCTTGCTCCTTCCAATAACGACAGCTCGAGAGCCAGCCAGCTTCACTCCTGCAGCAATGGGAGACAGAAGGCATTCAGAGAGACAACTTGGGTTTGGAGAGACAGACAACCTATACATCGGTGGATCACGAGTTCAGAAAGCAGGCCATTCGGCCCATTGTGCTGATATCAGCTCTTTCAAAGAGACATCCAATTAACCTCAAGACCCTGCAAAAAAAGATTTACAAGGATGTTACTGAGCCTGGAGGGGTTGAGTTGCAGGCAGAGCTGGATAGGCTAGGACTTTTTAAACCCCTGGAGCCTTGGGGGCTGAGGGTTGACTTTTTATAAAGTCATGAGCTGCATAGTTAGGGTCAATAGTCAAGGTCTTTTCCCCAGGGTAGGGGAGTCTAAAACTGGAGGGCACAGATTTAGACACTCTGGTTTTGATGCTTCACAGGAAGCCTGTTCCCCCACTTGAGGCCAGGATCCAGTGGCTGTAATCCTACAGTCCTCAGGCCTATGCTGCTGCTCAAGTTCATCAAGAGCAGACTCACTCAGTCCTGTTCAGAGCCTGGGCTCCCACCATTTCCCGAAGTTTCTCCAGTATCCTTAAGGCACAGTCCAGGAGGGTGACAGATGAGTGCAGCTCTGACAATAACTCGACAAGTTCAGCAGGACAAAGCAGTGCACTCGATCACCATCTCATTCACCACCTGAAGCACTGACACCACGGTGCCACATGTTCTGTCCTTTTCAGGCATTATTTCCCAAACTCGCAACTCCCACTGCCGAGAAAGATTAAAAACAGAAATTGCTGGAGAAACTCAGCAGGTCTCACAGTATCTGTGGAGAGAGAAAAAGAAAAGTCAACACTTCAAGTCCAGTCACTCTTCCTCAGAAGGGTTTACAGTTTTGAAGATCGATCACTGGACTTGAATCGTTAACTCTGTTTTTTCTCCACAGATGCTGCCAGACTTGCTCAGTTTTTTCCAGCAAGTTCTCTTTCTGTTCCAGATCTTCAGCACCCGGAGCTTTTTGTTTTATTTTGTCCCAGTGCGAGACGGCCGGTAAAGTCCATGACCACCTCCAAGGCACACATCACCCTGATATGAAACTATATTGCTATTCTTCCAGTGTCAATAGTGAGGCATGGGATCAAATCCCTACATGGGAGATGGTGCAATCTGAATTCAGTAAAGACACTGACCCAATTTCAACTCCATAGCCAGTGTCAATTGTTACCAATCTCCCCTGGGGAAGGAAATCTGTCGTCCTTACCTGGTCTGCCCGACATGTAACTCCAGGCCCATACGTGTCTGATACATTAATGGTTCAGTGTTTCAGTAACTAGTTAGAGGTAACAGCTAATGGTGGGAGAGGTTAGCTGTCTTTCTCTTCTTGGTGACTTCACTGCAGAGTGAGATAAAGAGAGGTGCTCTCTCTTGCAGTTTGCAGACCCTCTGACTCTGTATTGTTCATACACTCTCTGACCACCATCTGGCCAGGAGACAATCAGAGTACTGTTGCCACGCTGATGATTATTCGCCCCCGTAACTAGTCCGGATTGCACAAACCAATCGACAATCTGTCACTGGGCAGAGCTTGCTCGGAACATACACACCCACAGCGGCCATTGGATCTCAAACATCTTTCTCCCCCAATCTCCCCCACTGCTTGAAGATGATTGATGAGGGGAGGGCACTGGATGCTGTCTACATGGACTTGACCAACACATTTCATAAGATCCCTCATGGTACGATGGTACTGAAGATCATATTGCATGGAATCCAGTGAGTTGGTAAGTCGGATACAAAATTGGCTTGGTCATGGAAGCCATGATGTGGAGGAGCCGGTGTTGGACTGGGGTGGACAGAGTTAAAAATCACACAACACCAGGTTATAGTCCAATAGGTTTATTTGAAATTACAAGCTTTCAGAGCATTGCTACTTTGTCAGGTTGATGAAGGAGTAGTGCTCTGAAAGCTTGTACTTTTAAATATACCTGTTGGAGTATAACCTGGTGGTGTGTGATTTTTCTGACTGTGACCAGTGCTGTTCCACAAAGATCAGTGCTGGAGCCTCTGTCGTTTGTAATATATATATAAATGATTTGAATGAACATGCTAGTGGTCTGATTAGTAAGTTTGCAGATGACACGGAAGTTAGTGGAGTTGTGAATAGTAAGGAAGGATATTAGAGGATACAGCAGTATGTAGATTAGCTGGAAAATTGGGTGGAGAAATGGTTGATGGAGTTTAATCCAGACAAATGTGAGGTGATGCATTTTGGGAGGTCAAATGCAAGAGAAAAATATACTGTAAATGTCAATTTACATTGATGAAGGAACATTGAACTACAGAGGGATCTTGGGGTGCAGGTCCATAGCTCCCTGAAAGTGGATAAAGTGGTAAAGAAGGCATATTGCATGCTTGACTTAATTGGCTGGGGCATCGAGTATAAAAGTTGGCAAGTCATGTTGCAGCTGTATAAAACTTTAGTTAGGCCACACTTGGAATAATGTGTGCAGTACAGTTATTGTGTGCACTATAGGAAGGATACGAAGGCTTTGGAGAGAGAGTGCAAAAGAGGTTTACCAGGGTGTTGCCTGGATTGGAGTGTATTATATATAAGGAGAGCCATAGTGGCTCAGTGGTTAGCATTGCTGCCTCACAGCACCAAGGACCCAGGTTCAATTCCACCCTCCATTTTGGGTTTCTTCCAACAGTCCAAATGACCTGAGAAATTGCTCATAGTGTCCAGGGATATGTAAACCAGGTGGGAAATTAGGGTTACATGGATAGGATGAGTCTGGGTGGGATGTGCTTCGGAGGGTCAGTGTGAATTTGATTGGCCATTTGGCCCGTTTCCACACTGTAGGGATTCTATGAGAGGTGAACAAACTTGGATTTTTTCATGAGAGTGTCAAAGGCTGTGGACGACCCGATAGAAGTATATAAAATTCTGAGAGACATGGTGCATAGTTGAACTCTTTTTCCCAGAGTAGAAATGTCAAATACTAGGGGGTATAGGTTGAAGGTGAGAGGGGGAAAGTTTAAACGAGGCATGTGAGAAAAGACTTTCATACAAAGGGTGGTAGTGCCTGCCAGGGAATCGTCGAAGCAGATCCAATAACAAAGGCAGACACATGAACTGGCAGGGAATAGAGAGAAGGGACCACGTGCAGGCTGATGGGAGTAGTTCAGAATGGCATCATGGTGGCCGAAGGGCCTGTTCCTGTGCTGTACTCTTCTAGGTTCTAAAGCAACAGTGTAAACACAACTCACAATGAGTCTCAGGAACTCTTTCAAAAGGGAAGTGAATCTTTCCATTTGAGTCCTCAATTCAAACGTAAAGTAAAAAATGTGGTCTTAACATAATTCTCTATCCCAGAGGACTGTAGCTGCTCAGTTGTTGGATATAGTCTAAATGGAGACCAGAGGTGATCAGAGATCCAGGAATCGTGGCATTTAGGGACTGGGGTGAAAGTGGGATTGATGGAAACGTTCAGGCACAGTCTTAGTGAACGTCAGACCAGGTTGGAGGAGTGGCCTACTCCTAATCCCATTTTATGTTCCTGTTTGAAATGTAGTTCCTACCTGTGTGTTTAATTAGCTCCAGACAGCCATTGGGAGTACAGGGGATGAAGCAGTCACCCAGGTCTCCACGAGCCAGTTTCCCTGCATTAATGCTGGTTAATCTGGAAGGAACAATCATTGAGTGTTTCAAAAAACAAATGGCATGTACTGCGAATCCATCCAGTGTTTTACAGCACACTCACTACATGTCACATCTATCCCTGATGAGAGAGTGTGAAGCTGCCAGCTATTCACTGGAGTGCCTGGTCACAACTCACACTTGACATTTCTTCTCTTCTTCAGGAAGATACTGATGTAGAGGACCATCTCCAATTACCACCTTTTCAACGCAATCGCAGTTGGCCAATAAATGCTGGCCTCACCTATCACATGCACATTCCAAAATGAACTTGCATCAGTCAAGTCAAAACATATCAATCAGGACATTCCCTGAATCCACTCTGGTTAAGGAACAGCAAATGCAACTTTAGTACTGATCCAGATTAACGAACCATTCCAAAGCTGTCAGCTCAGACTGCAGTCACTATCCTTGTTGCTAAAGTGAACAGATTTGAATCTCTCTCTCATTCAAAGAATGACAGAGGAGTTTTCCTTGCAACCAAACGTCAGTTTAAAGACAAAACAACTGATGATTGTTATCACAGTGCAGGTCACGGGAGCTGGCTGTCAGCAGGTTGGCTGCACTTCCATAAGACCATAAGACATAGGAGTGGAAGTAAGGCCATTCGGCTCATCGAGTCCACTCCGCCATTCAATCATGGCTGATGGGCATTTAACTCCACTTACCCGCATTCTCCCCGTAGCCCTTAATTCCTTGTGACATCAAGAATTTATCAATTTCTGCCTTGAAGACATTTAGCGTCCCAGCCTCCACTGCACTCTGCGGCAATGAATTCCACAGGCCCACCACTCTCTGGCTGAAGAAATGTCTCCGCATTTCTGTTCTGAATTTACCCCCTCTAATTCTAAGGCTGTGCCCACGGGGTCCTAGTCTCCTCGCTTAACGGAAACAATTTCCGAGCATCCACCCTCTCCAAGCCATGTATTATCTTGTAAGTTTCGATTAGATCTCCCCTTAATCTTCTAAACTCCAATGAATACAATCCCAGGATCCTCA
>NC_057719.1:965694-980892 GCF_004010195.1 Chiloscyllium plagiosum | reverse complement strand
CAGACTGAACTCTACCATATTATGATCGTTGCTTCCTAAGTGTTCCCTTACTTTAAGATTTTTTATAAAGTCTGGTTCATTACATAGCACTAGGTCCAGAATAGCTTGCTCCCTTGTGGGCTACATGACAAGCTGTTCCAAAAAGCCATCCTGTAAGCATTCCATGAATTCCCTTTCTTTGGATCCATTGGCAACATTATTTACCCAGTCCACCTGCATACTGAAGTCCCCCATGATCACCGTGACCTTGCCTTTCTGATATGCCTTCTCTATTTCCCGGTACATGTTGTGCCCCTGGTCCTGACCACTGTTAGGAGGTCTGTACATAACTCGCACATAACTCCCACTTCCTACATTAAAACAAGACTATATTTCACAGACATCCACGATGTCTGAAGGTCAAAATATCAGTACTGGACTCTCTTTTCTCAGTTATAACAGAGCAGCTGAACACTAAGCATCTTTCATCTAAAGTGACACTTGGGATTCTCGCACAAACCAATGTTTTCTCTAAAACCTAAGAACACTTTGTGCCAGAAACATTTCCTAACAGCACCCATAAACCGATACCTAACTTCTCTTTATTGGTTAACTCAGGAGACAGGAGTATGACAGAGAGCTGGAGAGAAAAGGAGATCCTGGTTCAATTCCAGGTTTCGCTTGAGTTGACCAACCATGTTATTGCTCCCCTCCCCAGGGAATCACTGGGGCACAATGACGCACCCTGTGCTCAGAGGAGGGTTCACCCACACCTTTGGATCATTATTCACTGTCCTGTGCTGAACAACTCCCAAGCTTGCCTGCATCTCACGACTAACACAGAAACACTTAACCCTTACCCATCAACATCCTTCTCAGGGGCAACTGCATTCGTTACTTTCTCAACATCAATTGGGTTGACGGAATCCAATGGCAGCTGAACAATCAAACCATGGACATTGGGATCCTCATTAATGTGCGTGATGTTCCTCAGCACCTGCACATGTCAAAAACAAGTCAATTACCACAATGACTAAAAATCTAACATACACAGCAAGGTATACTTACCACTCCATATACCCCTGCAAAATCTTAAACATAATCATATCATAAGAATTACTGCTACTTTCAAGAAGCAAATTCTCCAAGGGGTTTGGCTCTGGGATTAGAGGAGAGATTCAAAGTCAAATAGAAGCATATCCTGCAACATCAACATCCTGATGGTGACCACTGTCCAGAGGCTGAACTCGATCAGCTAAATAAGAGCTAAGAATCCTACAGTGAGTAACTCACTCCATGACTCCCCAAAAGCCTGTCCACCATCTACAAGGCACAAGTCAGGAATGTGATGGAATACTCTCCACTTGCCCAGATGAGTGCAGCTCCAACAACACTCAAGAAGCTCGATACCTTCCAGGACAAAGCAGCCACTTGATTGGCATCACTTCTACAAATATCCACTCCCAACGGTCAGTTGTAGCAGTGTGAAAAAAATCTAAAATCCATACTTCAAAACACTTTCCAAACCCGTGATCATCACTTCCATCTAGAAACACCCCTACAGTGTGGAAACAGGCCCTTTGGCCCAACAAGTTCACACCGACCCTCCGATGAGAAACCCACCCAGACCCATTCCCCTACACTTACCCCTGACTAATGCACCTAACACTACGGGCAATTTAGCACAGCCAATTCACCTGACCTGCACATCTTTGGACTGTGGGAGGAAACCAGAGCACCCGGAGGAAACCCACGCAGACACAGGGAGAATGTGCAAACTCCGCACAGTCGCCCGAAGCTGGAATTGAACCTAGGACCCTGGCGCTGTGAGGCAGCAGTGCTAACCATTGAACCACCATGCCGACAAGGACAGCAGTTACATGGGGACTATTTGACAGTAATCCATATCCCCTCCAAGCCACTCACAATCCTGACTTGGAAATATAATCGCCTGTCCTGCAGTGTCACTGGGTCAGAATCCTGGAATTCCTTCCCTAAGGGACATTGTGGGTCAACCTACAACACATGGACTGCAGCGGGTCAAGAAGGCAGCTCACCACCACCTTCTCAAGGGCAATTAGGGACAGGCAATAAATACTGGGCCCAGCCAGCGACAACCATATCCAAGAGTGAATAAAAACAGAAGTTTTGCAATTGACAAGGGCTGATAGCCAGTCACTGCCTGAAGGGAAGACACCTTTTAAGGAAGGTGCTATCGGAATGACCGGTGTGCAGAATAATCTGTTCAGTTTGGGGCAAAGTTACGGAACAAACATAAAACTGCCACAAGTTTGTGTTGTGTCAGCCAATCTCCACTGGACTGTAATGTTCAGTTTGGTTTGTGGATTAGGGAGGGGTTAAACCGGATTTGAATGCTCCAAATTTATAATGTCTTTCTGCAAAATAAGGATGGCACCATCTGCTGATAGTCAACATCTGAACTCTCACATGAAGCAAAGCATGGTGTAGGGGAGAATGAGGCAGTTACATCGCTCTGACACCAACAGCAAGAATGATGATATTCAGGGCCTGGGCAGTGAAAGAATCATTGGGGATAAAGAGAGTAGGAATTGTGCTTACCTCATCCTCAGTGGCCGTTTTTGGCAGTTTCACATGGTTGGCGTTCATCCCAATCTAGAGGGTAAAATAAAAAAAAAATCAGCACTATCACAGACAGTCAGACAGAACAGAGGAGTTTTACTGATAACAAAACTCAAACACTGCACGGTGTCTCTATTGTCACCTCAATGTACACCATCACTGGAAAGTAGGGCGTGTGTGTTTTAGTGTCTTTCAGAAGCCTGTTGCCCAAGCTCAAATCTTGGATAGACAGCAAAGGCAGGGATGTGGAGAGAGAGAGAAGGCACTCACCAGCTGAATTGCTGTCTCACGTCTCCAATTAGAGCTAGGATGCAGCATTCAGAAAATTTCTTAAAATACACAGCACAGAAATGGGCCATTCTCCCCCAATGATCCATGCCAGACAGCTATCTTCCCAGCCTACCAGACCTCACCCTATCGGTATATCTTTCTATCCCTTTCTCCCTTCTGTCTTTATTCCTTAAATGCATCTTGAGCTGTTCCACCTCAAATAATCCTTGAGGTAGCAAGTTTCACATTCTATTTGCTCTCTTGTTTCTTCTGAATTTCCTTCTGCATTTATTAATGACAAAATTTTTGACCTCTGGTTTTAGTCTCCCATTTAAATGGAGACATCCCTTCTGTGTTTATTCTACTGAACACTTTCAGTTATAGAATTATGGAAGCAGGACATTCAGCCCATCGAGTCCACACCAAC
Organism: Chiloscyllium plagiosum; assembly: GCF_004010195.1. Classification (NCBI taxonomy): domain Eukaryota; kingdom Metazoa; phylum Chordata; class Chondrichthyes; order Orectolobiformes; family Hemiscylliidae; genus Chiloscyllium; species Chiloscyllium plagiosum. The sequence continues at coordinate 977,615 of NC_057719.1, read as the reverse complement.
CTTCTGAACAGCATCCCACCCAGACTCACCTTTCTTTATCTATCAATGTAACCCTGCATTTCCCACTGCCAATCCACCCTAACCTGCATATCTTTGGACTGTGGGAGAGAACCCGGAGCAAACCCACGCAGACACTGAGAGAATGTACGACCTTCACACAGACAGTCGCCCGAGGGTGGAATCAAACCAGTGTCCCTGGCACTCTGAGGCTGCAGTGCTAACCACTGAGCCACCGTGCCACCCTAAAAAGATTCCATCGCTGCCAAATGTCTCTTTTCTAGTATAAGCCCTAGCCTCTCAATTTTGCCTCATTCACGATTCTGCACCTTCCTCGCTGACCTTTAGAATATCGAACATACAGCACAGTACAGGCTCTTCGGCTCTCAATGTTGTACCATCCTAAGATCCAACTAACCTACACACCCTCATTCTACTATTATCTGTGTACCTATCCAAGAGTCGCTTAAATGTCCCTAATGTATCTGACTCTACTACCACCGCTGGCAGTGCATTCCACACACCTACCACTCCCTGAATAAAGAACATACCTTTACATTATATAAAGACCAGAATTGGACAGGGATCGAACTGCAACTAAACCAAGTCTTTAAGTTTAATGTAACTTTTCTGCCTTTCAATTTAGATTTGCAAGTAGAGGGAAATGGACTGAATGGGAGCAGGATCCTGAGAAGTGAGATAAAAGGAATTTCATACACTCAGAAAAATTATTGACATTGTAATCTGTATGGATATTAACGATTATTAACCAGTAAACACAATGTCAGTAAAGATGGTCATGTGTAGCATGTGTAACAATTACCAGATTCATACCTCAGCTGCAGCCTTCAGCTTCATACTGATGTAGAGGTTTGAATCATCTCGGTCTCCAACCTAGGGAGTGAACACGGGAGAATACAAAGAAGTGAGCGAGAGAAAGCAAATGGAAATGCTGGGGTAGTGGTGGGGGTGCCCGGATTACGAGAAGGAAAGACCTGAAAAGGAGCAAGCTATTAATTAGAATGTGAAAGAAAGATATAACTTTAAAGAGCTTCCTGACAGCACAGTCCAGTGACACCAACATCACTTATTGTGCACCTCTGCCCTCAGACCCCACCCTTCCAACCATAACAAGGGCAGAACCCCCCCCCCACCGGTGCTCACCTTCCACCCTACCAACCTTCGCATTAACCACATCATCCGACGACATTTCTGCCACCTCCAAACAGACCCCACCACCAGGGATATATTTCCCTCCCCACCCTTTTTTGCAAAGACCGTTCTCTGACTACCTGGTCAGGTCCACACCCCCCAATAACCCACCCTCCTGTGCTGGCACCTTCCCCTGCCACCGCAGGAATTGCAAAACTTGTGCCCACACCTCATCTCCATCCAAGGCCCCAAAGGAGCTTCCACACCCAAAGTTTTACCTGCACATCCACCAATATCATTTATTGTTTCCGTTCCTCCCAATGCGGTCTCCTCTACATTGGGGAGACTGGATGCCTCCTCACAGAGTGCTTAGAGGGAACATCTCCGGGACACCCGCACCAATCAACCACACCGCCCCGTGGCCCAACAGTTCAACTCTCCCTCCCACTCTGCCGAGGACATGGAGGTCCTGGGCTTCCTTCACCGCCACTCCCTCACCATCCGACGCCTGGAGGAAGAACGCCTCATCTTCCGCCTCGGAACACTTCAACCCCAGGGCATCAATGTGGACTTCAACAGTTTCCTCATTTCCCCTCCCCCCACCTTACCTCAGTTCCAACCTTCCAGCTCAGCACCATCCTCATGACCTGTCCTACCTGCCTATCTCCCTTCCCACCCTGATGAAGGGCTTTTGCCCGAAACGTCGATTTTCCTTCTCCTCAGATGCTGCCTGACCTGCTGTGCTTTTCCAGCATCACTCTGATCTAAACTCTGGTTTCCAGCATCTGCAGTCCTCACATTTGCCTCGTCCAATCCAGTCCAGTCTCAAAGGCTCGTCACTATCAGGACCCAGGTTGATTGAAAGAAAGTTTTCCAAGCAGTTGCTTGTTCTTTTTTATTTAAATTTAAAGTTACAAAAGATGGACAATTATTAAAGCATGCTAGGAAATGGAAGCCAGTCATGACTAAAGTAACTGTGCTAATCCAAATGCTGCAGATTCTACACACATTGCAACACCCACAGACAGTTTGCAACTAACCTGGGAGCTGCAAACCCTACAATACACATCCAAATTTGGGTTTGAATGGAGACAATGGACATTGTCCTCAGGGCAATTGGAAATATTGGGGTGTGTACCAGACATGGAGATCCCTCACACCCTTATTTGTAGGGGCCTACGTGCACCCAGCCCCTCCAGCAATGAAGGCCTTAGGACCACCCTGTCATGAACATGCCAACACCGGCCTGGGTCCGACTGATCAGGTCAGTGCTTCCAGTTATCGTGGATCCAAAAGTCAGGTAAATTTTATAAAATCTTTAAACTATGTGATGACTCTGGGAATAATGGGGCTTGATTCCCAGCACACTACCCCGGTGAGGCCTAACAGAAGTCTCCAGTTGGTTTCCAAGCTGGTGTTGATTGACAGCACCAACTGTAGTGTACCAGAGCTGGAGTGGTTTGGTGTCCCAATGAGTTCCTGCTGAACGGCAACCCCACTGCAGCTCACAAACAAAAATCACAATAAATGTGGAATTATCGCACCTCATAAGTCCATGGTCCAACTGCCTGAGTGCAAGCAATCAACATTCGAGTTCCCACCAAACGCCTGCACCAGGAGAGAAAACTCTGCAAACTCACCGCAGCCGTGGAGAGATGGTGTTTCAATACTTGAAGTCACACCCCTCCCAATCTGTTTACTGAAACTTTCCAGAGGGTGAGTGCTACTGTACCATAGGCAAGTTCTCAGGGTGTACATGATAACACAATCCACACCCACCATCCAAATATTTTTGACAGACGAGAGAGTGCAGAGTTATGGGGGTCTGACCATGAAATGGAGTTGAGAGTACAGCCAGGTCAGCCATTACCTTATTTTTTGGTAGACTGGGCTTAAAGGGACACATGGCCATCTCTTGCTCCTGACTCTTATGCTCCTCTAAAATAAGCAAACAGCTAACGTTTTTCTACCCTACACTATCTTTTGGGGAAGAGAATGTCAGACTTTAACCACCTGAAAGAAAATAAAATTTTCATTCTTGTCTTAAAAGGAAGATCTCCGATCGAGTCCTTTATGTTTTGGTCTCGCCCAGAAGAGGATACACCCTCCCCTAACCCTATCCAATGAAGAGGATACATCCCTCCCACCCCCCAAGTCTAGAGGATATATCCCCCCCTATCTCTATCCAATCTGATCCAAATTGTATACATTTGAATAAGCTCATGTCCTCTTCATCTAAACTCTAATGGGGCTAGGCCAAACGGTTCAACTTGTTTCCTCCCAGGAATGGGTTGTGGGGCTGGGTTTTATTGCAATGTGTATGCAATATGGGTTCACACACAGAGCAACGACACTAGCACAACATCATTCAATCTGCGATAGTTGTACATCAACCAGGCAACTCCTTTTTTCCTTCAGCCGGCACTATGGAAGCAGTGGAATTGGGTCCTAGCTGATCTCCCCCTGCTTTATTCACAATAGTGTAGATGAAACGACAAATCAGAGAGATGCCTTCAACTGCACAAACACACCCACTCAGCTGCCCAATGACTGGGAATGGAAGGTTAAATCACTGCATGGGCAGTGAACTCAGATTCAATTTACAGCGTCACAACCTCTCCCAGTCAGCCACGTATCTCACAGGCAATTAAGGATGGGCAATAAATGTTGGCCGAGCCAGCGACACCCTTATCCAACGAATGAATAAAAACCTCACTCTCCCCTCGCAGCTGACTCGTGCGTGTTGATCACAGCTGCTCCTGCTCCCACTAATGCTCCCCAAGTTCAGGTTCTTTTCTGAATATTCCTCTCCTTTGATAACCTTCCTGGCAAATGGTACATTAGCAACTATCCTTGGTTTTTCAGTCGCACTTCTGGACGTGGCTGGCATAACCACTGCACTCTCATCCTGCTGCAAAACCAATTCACTTGATGTCTGGAATATGGAGCCAGACGACAGTGATAATGATTCTCTCGAAATGAACAGAGATTTGACACCCACCTGCAGAATTGCCAGCCCAGGCCGAAAGCCTGGAGCCTGTTCCTTCATCTGAACCACTTCATTCTTCAACCGTTCTCGGACTTGGCTGTGGAAAGGAAGATGATTATCATTCTCTGGAGGTTTGAACATGGAACCTTTCACACAGGACTCAAATTGAAATGAAATTCCTTACGCTGAAGTCTTAACTCCAGACACAATACTCGCTACGGTTCTCACGATGCCCAAATTCTTCCCTGGGTTTACTGGGTGGGAAAGCATGCCAACCAGCCTGCAACCCCACAGCCGGGCAACGAGAGAGAATGAGTGAGCTGTCCCGTGCATTTCCGAAGTTCTACCACAGCAGAACTGCAAAATGTGCCAATATTCAGCTGAAAGACTGGAGTGGACTGGCCTGTTATGCTTGTTGGAACAGTGATAGAGTTACTTGTTTGCTTGGTCATTGCCTGTGAATTCTGTAACAATGTTCAGATGTGTTCCTCTTGTCTGTGTCCCCCACTCTCTCCCACACAAATTCTTCAGCCGACTATCGCACCATTATAAGGAACAGCTTATAAGGAACACTTCGGTATAAATCAGAAGCCTATGGATATTAGATTTACTTTATGCCTTTTACAGAGTTTTTGCACAGTCAAGGCCACACAACCAGGAATAAGTCCAAATTCCTCTACATAGCCTCGATTCTGGGTTGAACTTTAACAGACCAGCAATAAAACAAACATCACCATGTGGGGGCCTTTCAATTTAATACAGGAAAAAGAAAACAGAGGGAGAATGATTTCACTTGTTAAAAAAAGAATCATGCATGGGCCATGGGTGTCGCTGGCTGGGCCCAGCATTTATTGCTCATCCCTAGTTGCCCCTTGAGAAGGTGGGGGTGAAATGCCTTCTTGAACCGCTGCAGTCCATGTGCTGTAGACCCACAATGCCCTTAGGGAGGGGACTCCGGGATGGTGACACCGTGATATTGAGGGATACATTCCTAAGTCAGGCTAGTGAGTATCTTGGAGGGGAACTTGCAAGTTCATCCCCCACCTTATGATGGAGGGAAGGTCATTGATGAAGCAGCTGAAGATGGTTGGGCCTAGGACACTCCCCTGAGGGACTCCTGCAGAGATGTCCTGGAGCTGAGATGACTGACCTCCAACAACCACAACCATCTTCCGATGTGTCAATATGACTCCAACCAGCAGAGAGTTTTCCTCCGATACCCATTGATGAAAGCCGGTGCTTCTTAGTGCCACATTCGGTCAAGGGCAGCCACCCTCACCTCACCTCTGGAATTCTGCTCTTTCATGCATGGAATCCTTTAGCTCTGTCTGTCACTTGCTCTTATGCTGTTTGGTAGCTTCACCACATTGACACCTCATCTTCAGGTATACCTGGTGCTGTTCCTGGCATGCCCTCCTGCACTCTCCACTGAGTCAGGGTTGCTCCCCTACCTTGATGGTCATGGTTGAGTGGGGGATACACTGGGGCATGAGGTTACAGATTGTGCTGGAGTACAATTCTGCTGCTGGTGATGGCCCACAGCGCCTTGTGGATGTCCAGTCTTGAGTTGCTAGATCTGTTTGAAATCTGTCCTATTTAGCTTGGTGGTAGTGTCACACAACATGATGGAGGGCATTCTCATGTGAAAACAGAACTTCATCTCCACAAAGACAATGCAGTGGTTACTCTTACTGATACTGTCATGGGCAGATGCATCTGCAGCTGGCAGGTTGGTAATGATGAGGTCAAGCACATTTTATCTCTTGTTAGTTCCCTAATCACCAGCTGTAGAACTGATCTAGCATCTTTCTCCTTTTTGATTTGATCAGCTCATTAGGTGGATAGCCATTAAAGTCATCTCACACCCCCCAGACTACATTCTGCACCCTCTTTTCTATTTGTTCATGGGATGTGGGTATTTCTGGCTGGACCAACATTTATTATCCATCACTAATTGCAGATAGCAATTAAGAGTCAACCCCATGCTGTGGGTCTAGACACCAGGTAAAGGTGGCAGTTTCCTTCCCGAAAGGGCATGAGTGAACCAGATGGCTTTTTCCTAATAGTCTGCAATCTTTTCAGGGTCATCATTTGACTCTTATTAACATTATTATTGAACTCAAATTCCAGCAACTGCCATGGTGGGATTTGAACTCTGGTCCCCAGAGCATGACCTGGTTTTCCAGATTAATATCTTTCCACACCTGGAATATTGTGTGCAGATGTGGCCTCCTTATATAAGGAAGGATTTTCTTTCTATAGACGGAGTGCAAAAATGTTTATCAAATTAATTCCTGGGATGGTAGGACTGATTTTGTCCGTTAGGATTAAACTCATTGAGGTTTAGGACAATGAGGGGTGATCTTAAAAACCTATAAAATTCTCACAGGACTAGATAGGTTAGATGAAGGAGGAATATACCTCACAGGGAGGGAGGAGGGGAGGGTAGAACCAGGGCTCACAGTTTATGGCTATGGGGTAAATCTTTTAGGACTGAGATGAGGAGAAATATCTTCACCCAGAGAGTGGGGGGCTTGTGGAATTCAGTGCCACAGCGTGGGATTGAGGCCAACACGTGTTTTCAAGAAGGAGGTAGGTATAGCTTTGTGGTGAAAGAGATCACGGGATATGAGGGGAGTGTGGGATTAGGGTACTGAGCTAGATGATCAGCCGTGCCCATATTGAATGGTGCAACAGATTCGAGGGGCCAAATGGCCTACTGCTCCTTTCTTCCAAACTATCCCGCTGTTCTTTCCTTCCTGTCTGTCTTTCTGAAAAGTCACACACTCCTGAATATTTAGCTGCCAGCTGGAATCTCCTGGAACCATGCCTCTGTAATGGCTACAAGATCATATCCATTAACCTCAAATCAACAACACTGAAACACTGCTGGATCCATTTGGATGCCACATTTCCTATATTATCAGATTGACTGCATTTTAAACATACTTCACTGGTTGGAAAGCCGTTTGCGATGTTATTAAACTAGAAAGAGTACAGAAGAACTTTACAAGGATGTTGCTGGGACTCAAAGGTTTGAGTTATAGGGAGAGGTTGGACAAACTCAGACTTTATTTCCTAGCTGGAGAGTAGGAGACCGAGGGGTGACTTTATATAGAGGTGCAGAAGATCGTGAGAGGCATGGAGAGGTTGAATGCACCAGTCTTTTTCGCAGGGTTGGGGAATTGAAGACTAGAGGCATCAGTTTAAGGTTAGAGGGGAAAGAATAAAAGGGAACCATAGGCACAACTTTTTTTACCCAGAGGGTGGTACGCATATGAAATGAGCTGCCAGCGGAAGCGGTTGAGATGGGTACATTAACAACATTTAAAAGGCATTTGGACAAATACATGGATAGGAAAGGACTAGAAGGGTATTGCCAAGTGCAGGGAAATGGGGTTAGTATGGGTGGTCATTTTGTCCGGCATGGACCAGTTTGGGCCAAAGGGCCTGTCTCGGTGCTGGAGGACTCTGACTGTATCGCCACATCTGAACGAGAGGATGCTGAGGGGAGAGGATTTTGTTCTGAGACAATGTGGGAACAAACTATAGTTGCCAGTTTGTATTTTGTGTGATTTTTATGTTGGACTTGTGCAAAAAAGAACAGTCAAAGTGAAGTCATTTCATTCTTGTCCAGGTCAATAGGGGATCTGGTAAACGTTAGTGCCGACGCACTGGACTAGTCAACCAGAGGCCTAAGCTAATGCCACAATACGGTGAGATTGAAACCCACCAATGAGTCTGCTGGGCTTGAAATTTAATTCATCAACTGAGAAAAGAAGGCTGGTCTCAGCAATGGAGACTATGAAATGTCACTGATGTCCTTCTGCCATCGTTACCTGGTCTGGCCTAGATGTGACTCTTGGAGAAAATGGGGACTGCAGATGCCCAAGGGGTGGGGGGGTTCCAGGACTATGAGGCTGGAGGCAGTGGATGGGGATTCCTGATGAAGGGCTTATGCCCAAAACATCAATTGTCCTGCTCCGCGGATGCTGCCTGACCTGCTGTGCTTTTCCAGCCCCACACTTTGACTCCAGATGTGACTCTCGACCCACCTGAGCATTAGTGACTTTTAACTGCTGTCAGAGACCGTATGGAAAATACGCGAGTTGGAAAAAGGATGTGTGGTCTTCACAGAGTTAAAATAATTTAAAATGAAATGGAAAATGAATAAAATGTGACTATACTTACAACCAGAATATGAATTTTTGATTAGATTTGCCAATGTAATTTTAGAATCATCATATGATTACGATAGAATTGAACTCTTGGGAAACAAACAATAGACTGTCTGTGTTGAGCATCCCCTCGTTCAGAGAGTCCTCCAGCACGGAGACAGGCCCTTTGGCCCAAACTGGTCCATGCCTGATCTCGGTGACTCCAGTCCGATCCGTGACTACTCCCAATCCTTTCTTTTCCACCAACCAACCCAAGGTCAGCCTCTGAAAAGTCTTGGTGTTGCATCACAAGGGGCAGGCATTCTGCAGAAGCAGCCCTTGACGGTAGCTCTGTGTCCTCAATGAACAACATTGCTCATCCACGTGCAGCCGACTACACTCATTATCGACGTAAAGATCACACAAAATACAAACTGACATCGATAGTTTGTCTCAGAACAAAATTATCTCCCCTCAGCATCCCCTCGTTCAGAGAGTCCTCCAGCACGGAGACAGGCCCTTTGGCCCAAACTGGTCCATGCTGACCAAAATGACCATCCACACTAACCCCATTTCCCTGCACTTGGCCCATACCCTTCTAGTCCTTTCCTATCCATGTATTTGTCCAAATGCTTTTAATGTACCCACCTCAACCGCTTCCACTGGCAGCTCATTCCATATGCGTACCACCCTCTGTGTAAAAAAAGTTGCCCCTCAGGTTCCCTTTTATTCTTTCCCCTCTAACCTTAAACTGATGCCCTCTAGTCCTCGATTCCCCAACCCTGGGAAAAAGACTGAGTGCATTCACCCTGTCCCAATCTTCTGCACCTCTATAAAGTCGCCCTTTGGTCTCCTACTCTCTAAAGAAAAAAATCCTAGCTTGTCCAACCTCTCCCTATAACTCAGACCGTTGAGTCCCGGCAACATCCTCGTAAATTTCTTCTGCACTTTTTCCAGTTTAAGAACATCCTTCCTATAACAAGGTGACCAAAACACAATATGCCAAGTGTGGCCTCACCAATGTCCTGTATAACTGCAACATAACTTCCCAATGTCTATATTCCATGCCCTGACTGATGAAGGCCAGTGTGCCAAAGGCCTTCCTCACTGCCCTGTCTACCTGTGACTGCACTTTCAGAGAACCGTGCACCTGAACTCCAAGATCCCTCTGTTCCACGACACTCCTTAAGGCCCAACCAATCACCATGAAACTCCTGCCTTGATTTGACTTTCCAAAGTGCAAGACCTCACACTTATCTATATTAACCTCCATTTGCCATTTCTCAGCCCACTTCCCCAGCTGACCAAGGTCCTGCTGCAATTTCTGATAACCTTCCTCACTGTCCATAACACCGCCTACTTAAGTATCATCTGCAAACTTAGTAACCATGCCTTGTACATTCGCATTCAAATCACTGATGTAGATAACAAACAGTAATGGGCCCAGCACCGACCTCTGAGGCACTCCATAGTCACAGGCCTCCAGTCCAACAAGCATTCTTCCACTATTACTCTCTGCTTCAGACCATCAAGCCAATTTGCCAGCTCCCCCTGGATTCCATGCGATCTAACCTTCCAGAGCAGCCTACCATGTGGAACCTTATCAAAGGCCATACTGAAATCCATATGGACTACATCAACCATCCCATGCCCCCTGTCAACCTTCCTGGTCACTTCATCAAAGAACTCCAACAAATTTGTGAGGCATGATTGCCCATGGTTTCTATCTATCACGGGAATTTCCCGCTGCTATCCTAACTGCTGTGTACATACCACCACAAGTAAAGGTTGAGGAAGCTCTGGATGTGCTGTATTCCCCCACTAACACCCTGGAGACGGAATACCCCGAGGCCCTGTTTATTGTAACCGGTGACTTCAATCAAGCCAATCTAAGGAAGGTGTTGCCCAGGTACCACCATGACATTACCTGCCCCACCAGGGGCCTGAAAATTTTAGACCACCGCTACACCACTGTGAAGGATGCCTACTGCTCCATTTGTGAGGCATGATTGCCCATGGTTTCTATCTATCACGGGAATTTCCCGCTGCTGTACTAATTGCTGTGTACATACCACCACAAGCAAAGGTTGAGGAAGCTCTGGATGTGCTGTACTCCCCCACTAACTGCCCTCATGTCAGGAATTCCAACTACAATGCCGTGTTTCTTCTCCTGGCTTACAGGCAAAAGACCCCCTCGCAGATACAGGTCCAGTACTGGTCAGAGGAGGCAGAGGATCAACTCTGGTGCTGTCTGGAATCGGCTGATTGAGCCGTGTTCAAGCAGTCCGTAGGTACGTTGGACGGGTACACCACTGCCGTCACAGACTTTTATCAGCAAGTGTGTGGATGACTGCATACCGAGGAAGTCAATCCGGGTGTTCCCCAACAGGAAACCCTGGATGAATCAGGACACACAGAACCTGCTAAAAACCAGGCGTGAGGCCTTTAGATCAGGAGAGCCACTCAAATATCAGCAATCCAAGTATGACCTTTGCAGAGCCATTAAGACAGCCAAGGACCAATACTGATCCAAACTTGAGACCCAGACAGACACCCGGCAACTATGGCAAGGACTGAATGACATCACAGGTTCTAAAAAGAGACCGCGCAAGATAGTGGACAATGACATATCCCTCCCCGATTGTCTCAACACCTTCGATTTTCGCTTTGAGCAGAATTTCAGCGGAGAGGTAACACCTATTGCGACAAGACCGACAAACCTATCCCAACAGTCACTGCATCAGAGGGCAGATCAGTTTTCCTTTGTGTGAATCCAAGGAAAGTGATGGGACCAGATGGAGTACCAGCCGTGCACTCAGAGCATGTGCAGATCAACTGGCAGAGGTCTTCTCGGACACCTTCAACCTCTCCCTGCAGCATGCCACTGTCCCTGCCTGTTTCAAGAGGGTCAACATCATCCCTGTGCCTAAGAAGGCTCATGCAGCATGTCTCAATGACTACCGCCCAGTGACCCTAACTTCGGTGGTCAGGAAGTGCTTTGAAAGGCTGGTCATGGCCTTAATCAACTCCAACCTCCCCACTACTCTTGACCCACCCCAATTTGCCTATTGGACCAACAGATCTATGTCAGATGCCATATCAATTGCCCATCACTCCTCCCTAGAACATCTTGACACCAAGAACAGCTACGTAAGAATCCTACCCATTGACTACAGTTCAGCCTCCAACAATATTATCCCCTCGAGACTGATTACTGAACTCAGTGATCTCGGACTAAGCCCCACTCTCTGCAACTGGATCCTCAGTTTCCTGACCCACAGGCGACAATCAGTGAAGATTGGGGACAATATTTCATCCTCACTAACACTCAACACTAGAGCCCCCCAGGGGTGCTTACTCTGCCCCCTACTGTACTCACTGTATACCCATGACTGCATCACCAAATACCAGACTAATGCCATTTACAAGTTCACTGATGACACCACCATAGTCGGTCGAATCTCAGATGGTGACGAAACAGACTACAGACGGGAGGTGGAAGACCTGAAAAAATGGTGCACTGAGAACAACCTAGCTCTCAATGCTGGCAAAACCAAGGAACCCATGATTGACTTTTGGTGGGATGTTGCTCATGCCCCCCTACACATTAACAGCACAGAGATGGA
>NC_057719.1:958104-965549 GCF_004010195.1 Chiloscyllium plagiosum | reverse complement strand
ACAACCTCTACCATCGGGGAGAAGGTACAGAAGCCTGAACACATGCACCAGCCGGTTTCGGAACAGTTTCTACCGGAATGTTGTTAGATACTGAATGGACTCATAAACCCTTAACATTTGCCTGTCCCTGTGTTTTTGTTTATGCCGCTGTTTACCTATTATTTACTACCTATGCTACTTAACTCTGTGATCTGCCTGTATTGCTCGCAAGACAAAGCTTTTCACTGTGCCTCGGTACACAGGACAATACATTCTACTCAATTCAATTCAATTCACGCATGCAGCCAACCTGACTATTCCTATTCAAACCCTATCTTTCCAAATACATGTATACCTTATCCCTCAAGATCTTCTCAAGTAACTTACCCACCACAGATGTTCAGTGGAGTTGAAATGCCCATCAGCCATGATTGAATGGCGGAGTGGACTCGATGGGCCGAATGGCCTTACTTCCGCTCCTATGTCTTATGGTCTTCAGCTTACTGGTCTATAGATCCCAGGCTTTTCTTTGCAGTCCTTCTTGAATAATGGCACAACATTCACTACCCTCAATCTTCCAGGATCTTATCTTTGGCTAACGATGATGCAAAAATATCAGCCAGAACCCCACAATTTCTTCTCTAGCCTCCTGCAAGATCCTTGGATATATCTGGTCAGGACCAGGAGATTTATCCACCTTCATACATAGAACACTACAGCACAGCACAGGCCCTTCAGCCCTCGATGTTGCACCGCCCTATGGAACCAATCTTAAGCCCATCTAACCGACACTATTCCATTCTTGTCCATATGTATATCCAATGCCCATTTAAATGCCCTTAAAGTTGGCAAGTCTACTACTGTTGCAGGCAGTGTGGTCTACACCCTTACTACTCTCTGAGTAAAGAAACTATCTCTGACATCTGTCCTGTATCTATCACCCCTAATTTAAAGCTATGTTGCCTTGTCCTAGCCTTCACCATCTGAGGAAAAAGGTTCTCACTAGCCAAGCTATTTAACCCTATGATTATCTCAATTAGGTCACCTCTCAACCTTCTTCTCTCTAACGAAAACAGCCTCAAGTCCCTCAGCCTTTCCTCATAAGACCTTCCCTCCATACCAGGCAACATCCTGGTAAATCTCCTCTGAACCCTTTCCAATGCTTTCACATCCTTCCTGTAACATGGTGACTAGAACTGTACGCAATACTCCAAGTTTGGCCACACCACAGTTTTTTTTACAGCTGCAGCATACATTCTAATATGTCTGACACTCCCTCTGTGATATGGACTGTCCCCAAGATATGACCACTAACTTGCCCAAGTCTTCATGTCTTTCTCCACGGTAAACACAAAGGAGAAATATTCATTGAAGATCATATCCATGTCCTGTGGTTCTGCACATACGTGTCCACTTTAGTCCTATCGTCTCTCTAAGCATATTAAAGGAAAAATAACACTTAAAGAACCTCCATGGATTCATCCTGATCTTCCCAGCCAAGGCCATCTCGTTGTCCCTTTTTGCCCTCCTGATTGCCTTCTTCAGTAAACTCCTGTATCTCCTAAAAGGATTCCCTTGATCCCAGCAACCTGTACCTGAGCCACGCCTCCTTTTTTGTGGTCAAAGCCTCAATATCTTTTGTCATCCAGGGTTCCCTATCCCTGCCAACCTTGCCCTTCACCTTCACAGGAACATATAGACCTTGAACTCTCGCTATCTCACTTTTAAAGGCCTCCCACCTGCCAGAGGTCCCTTTACCTGCAAACAAACTACTCCAACCAACCCCTGCAAGCTCCTGTCTGTCTAATTCCATCAAAATTTGCCTTGCCCCAATTTAGAGCTTGAACCTGTGGACCAGTTTTGTCCCGCTTCATAACTCTTTAAAATTATTAGAATGATGGTCACTGGTCCCAAGTGCTCCCACACTGTAACCTCAGTCACCTGTCCTGCCTGACTTCCCAAGAGTAGGTCAGGTTTTGCCCCATCCCGAATAGGACCATCTATATACTGTTTGAGGAAACTTTCCTGAACGCACTTAACAAATTTCACACCATTTAAGCCCTTAACGCTCAGGCAATCCCAGTCTATGTTAGGAAAATATTAAATATCTGCTGAGTCCAGTCGATACTTACCAGGAGAATGGCTCTCAGCCACGATGGGTTGAATGGCCATCTATGCAATAATACCTCTGTGATTCAGAGGGAGGCAGTAGTCAGATACATTTAACCTTGCTCAATTGAATCATCTTGGAACGATGTGCGCAGTTGAGTGAACAACTCTAGAAACTTTTACATAACAACTACTTTTTTATTTTGCTATATTTTTGACTACTAACTGAAATGGAAAAGAATCTGGTCAGCACCAATGAGTTGGACCAAAGGGCCTGTTTCCATGCTGTATAACACTACGACCCTATGATATATCCACTCTAACCCTACTAACCCACACACACAATTGACATGTACACATGCACACACACACACACTGAAGGATTTACTTTCCAGGTTGCAGGAAAGGTAGAACTTTTGAGAGACTTCAAGGTCACAGCACGTTGATTTAATCACGAATCAGGTGAGCCTAAATGAGCACTTAAGCAATAAAATCATGTTATCAGATCATGAGAAAGATCTTAACTCCAGCTGAGTGAAAAGGCAGCTGCCTGGCTTGTCCCACATTTCTTGCATGATAGAGGCTCAGTGCACACAAACTCATCTTTCTTCTGATAGTTCTGACATGTAAATCTGCCTCAGCCCTCAGTGCTACTACCCGGAGGATCATTAACACCAGAGTGTTATCACCCACATCCCAGTGACATGGTCCACATTAAAATACAGATCTCACTTGTCCCAAAGCCATAGCTATGGTGGGACAGCTCTCATGTGGATGACTGGAGTGGTGTTAACATTATACTGTAATTTACAAAGTGTGGGACGGATAGAGCAAGTAGGTACAGGGTTTTTAAGAGCCCACTGAAACCCAATGGAAAACGACAAGGTGGATCTAAAACCAACTCAGTGGCAGGATGCAAAAAGGGTAACCTCATTAGCATTACTCTCAATTTAATTTTTTAATCAACTGCTTGATGGTTCTTTGCTGGTTTCTAAGATATGACCAATCCTCCAGTTAGTCACTACTCTTTGTGCTGGATTATATTTTCACTGTACTTAGGTGCATGTGAAAAAAATATATCAAATCAAATAAACTCCTTTATTTAAAAATCAAACATTAGCCTTGTGTCATTAGTGAGCCATGGATGAATCTTTCTAACGGAATGTATTTTGGTCAAATACATTGAAAGGTTTCTTTAGTTACTGTCGCTACAATACCACACTTGCCTTGTCTATCTGAACTTTTCATTTGATTAGTTTATTAGTTATTAACTTAAAAGATAATAGGCAGTTCAGGCTCCTATCGCTGGAGAGCAAAGGAAAAACATTCATTAGCTGCCCAGAGGTAAAACAAACATAATTAAAGGCAGCACCTCCCTCACCCCCATACCACAACAAGCTCTAACTTTAACCCTCAGTTAAAGAAAGCTGCCTGATCCTTGAACACATTCTGTGCCCTGCACAGTCACACAGGAGGTCATTTATGACCTTGTGAAAAAAAACCCACACTTCAGACCTGTGGCAGGAACAGCAAAGTGATTGTTGGGACAGATTATGGAAGTCCAGAACAGCTGGACATAACATGGTCAAGAAGCTTGGACACAGAAGGCAGATTGGAGATGGGGCAGTAATTTGCAAAGACAGTGAGGACAGTAAAGATTTGAGTTTTTTCAGGAGGGGCTGTTGAATAAAGATTTATAAATAAGAGACAAAAAGACGAGTGAGACGGACAGCGAAGTTCTAAGGTCAGAAAGGAAAACATGAATAATGTTGGCTAACATGGGGACCGGGGCAGAATGTACGAACAAAGCCAGCAGTAGGCCAATCAGCCCTTCCAACCTTCTCCATCATTTAATGAGATTATGGTCTTGAAATCACATCCCTACCTTCCCCAGTGATGGGAAGTTGGGTGATCGGCAGGTTAGTGGGAATAGGATTGAGGGTCTCATAGGCAAGAGCAGCTCAGAAAGGTCACACTGGGAGATAGAGAGAGATAGAGAGGGATAGATTGAAGGAGAGATATAGGGAGAGGAAGAGAGGTAGATGGAGACAGAGCATTAGATAGAGGGCGAGGGAGTGAGAGAGAGAGAAAGATGCCGGTTCAGGGCCAGGCTGGGACTGGGGTGGGGGGTGTCCTCAGAGGAGGTATGGCCTACTGGGCCAGCGCAGGTGACAGAGGGAGCAGGTTCTAATGAGACAGTATATCCCATCCCATTTCAATTTCATATTGTGGAATTCTATCCCAAAATTTCTCCAATTCTGTCTATTCCTTTCATGCTTTCCTTCATGTGGACAGGCTGCTGTTGGACTGGGATGGACACCATAAGGGAGCTTGCTGCGCATACCTGCCCTGGTTCCCACATTCCCAAAGTATATCACTGCTGTAGAATACTTTTTGGAATGTCCTACAGTCATGATAGGTGCTACATAAATGCCAATTTTCTTGTAGTTAATACATCCTACAGTCTATAACATCCTCTGTGCTCGTTTGCCCTTCATTTTGTTTGGGACCCTGTCTTTGATGAATGAACCAGTTAAAGGGTTTGAGAGTTCAGATGGTGGGACTTTAGTAAAATTAAATCAGGTACATTCTGGCAGTATTACTGGGCTGGGTAAAGTCTCTCTGACATCCCAAGGACACTGCAATCTGACTGGTTTGTTCCTGCTGGAGAAATCAAATATCTATAAGGCAAGTTGCCCAACACTAGTAAAGTCAACAGATCAATGAGATAAACCAGTAACCCTTCTAGATTGTAAGCTTCAAAGACAATAACCCAAGCCATTAAAACAAACATTAAGATTAAACAGGCTACAGATGAATGCATGCTTGCATCAGACAATTTAAACCAGGAGGTTTGAAAGGTCAATGAACTATTGCAGCACTGAAAAAGCTGCTTAGAAATGTTCAGAAGACCTTTCCTCGATTCCCTTCTCATTTTTCTGAGGTATGGCTCTGATTTGCTCTCCCAGCACCTCGTCCAACAGCTGGTCTCTCAAACACCACAACTAGGTTCGGAGTGCTGGTCATGGATTTAGCTAGAGTCTCCCGTTGTTCTTAACCACCAGCTTCAGCTAAGTTAGTGTATACAAACAGGATACAAGGAGGAGTTAGGTACTGCAGAAATGCTTTCATAATGTCAGGGTATCGCAGAGCACTCGAAGGTCAATGTGATGTCGTTGAATGTCATCGTTGTTCCCGAGTAAGAACTGCAGCAGCCAAAGTAAATACAGTAGGATCCCACTTACTGTGATGCGCTTCAGTGGTGTTCACAGAGGCAGAAATATGAACCAAAAACACAGGGAAATGCCTGTTCTTTGAGACAATGCTATGGAATCTGTCACATTCACCCAAGAGTGCTGCTGAAGCTGAACACTTACTTAAAAGACAGTGTCTTTAACAGTGCACCACTCCATCAGCATTTCATTTGGAGCGCCAGCATGGATAATGTGATCGGGTCTCTCGAGTATTCCTCTCTTGCAAGAATTCACTCAGCATCAGGAAGTGGGAAGAAGATCTCAGGTTTAGTTCCTCTGACAGTTCAGCATCCACGGGATGCAGATTTGACAGCTGGGTTGCTTCGCCAACTCTTGCTGCTTTCCTCAGAGGGTTGCGGGCTTGAGTCAACTCCAGGCACACCTTCCAGCCTGAGTGTCCTCTGTTATTGGAGATAGAGCTTCCAGTGTATACATGAGAAGCATTGGTGTTCATGGAGCTGCTCACTCTTGCAGGCGAATCCTGTAGCCCAAGGGCAGCACAGGGGCTCAGTGGTTAGCACTGCTGCCTCACAGTGCCAGGATCTGGGTTCAATTCCACCCTCAGTCTGTGTGGAGTTTGCACATTCTCCCTGTTTCTATGTGGATTTCTTCCGATGTAGTATTTGTTGCAGTCCTTGCAGGGTATTTTTATATGATGTTCGTTTTGCTGGTTTTTGGTATGGGGTCCTTTAGGTTCATCAGCAGCTGTTTCAGTGTGGTGGGAGGTTTGTGGGCCACCATGATGCCAAGGGGCCAGAGTAGTCTGGTAGTCATCTCCAAGATGTCTTTGATGTACGGTAGTGTGGCTAGAGTCTCTGGGCGTGTTGTGTCTTGTTTGGGTTTGTTGTTTTAGAATTGGCGGACTGTGTTTATCAGGTACCTGTTGTTCTTGAATACACTGTATAGGTATTTTTCTTCTGCTGCTTGCAGATCCTGGGTGCTGCAACACACTGCATCAGAGATGACGACCAAACAACTCCGACCCCTTGGCATCACCTACCAACACACTGAAACAGCTACTGATGAACCTAAAGGACCCTATACCAACAACCTGCAAAACAAATGTCACTCACAAACTACCATACAAGGACTGCAGCAAACACCACATTGGACAGACAGGTTGGAAACTAGCCACCAGGATACACGAGCAGCAACTAGCCACCAAATGACATGACCCACTATCACTAGTATCCTTACTTACAGCTGAAGGACACCACTTCGACTGGGACAATACATCCATCCTGGGACAGGCTAAACAGAGTCAGGCACGGGAACTCCTAGAGATCTGGCCTTCAAAACCGGAACTCCATCAATAAACACATAGATTTGAACTCCATTTACCAACCTCTGAGAAAAAGAACTGGAAACCATATCCCCCACCCTAACAGACCAAGACACAGAAATACAAAGTGAGACAGAACACCAGTGCTTCACCGGAGGCTCACTGATGATATTACCTAGCATGGTGATGAAATGTCTGAGAACAAACCTACCAGCTCAGTGAGCTACTTCCACCCTGAACTATCAAGGTTTCTAAATGGTAAGCAGTGTAGGCCAGACAGCTACAGGCACAGATACCGGGAGAGAGACTGCTATTTGAACTGCCTGAGACAGGAGCATTTTAAACACCTCTTTTGCTATTGCTATCTATTGCAGAGTAGTAGCAAAAGCTCAAAGTCATTTGCCCAAAATATAGTTCATCTCTTGGAGACCACACTGTCCTTTAGCAGAGAAATTAAAAGCCAATTGAACTCAACGTTAAGGGCCCAGATTGCGAAAGGACAGCATTGGCGTCATTCACAATACTGCTGACCATATTTGTTATGTGCAGGGATACATTCGACATCCTCCATGAGGGTGCCCTTCAGGCAAATGCCGCTGTCTCCGGTACAGCACTGCTGAGAGGTGGAGCACCCAGCTGATCTACCTGCAGTCTTGTTCCTGGCACAGCCCTCTAACAAGTTCAGGCCTGATTCAACCACATGCCATTGGACTCTGCTGGAAAAAACACAATGAGTCACTCACCAGCTCAGTGACCCGCAGCCAGCTCAGAGACCCCTACAGCCAGCTCAGAGACCCCTACAGCCAGCTCAGAGACCCCCC
>NC_057719.1:952698-958019 GCF_004010195.1 Chiloscyllium plagiosum | reverse complement strand
AGAGACCCCCACAACCAGCTCAGAGAACCCCAGCAAGCTCAGAGAACCCCGGGCAGCTCAGAGACCCCCAACATCTCAGAGACCCCCACAGCCAGCTCAGAGACCCCCAACAGCTCAACAAAATAACACGTCTAATTACACTGTTGAGAGATTTCACTGTTGTTTCTACTGTGACAATGCTGCTCCCTTAACAAGGTTAGGTTGTCCTTGGGTTTCTTTCCCCAGAGGGGTCGTCAAGACAGACCTTCCGTCTTGTTTGTATTTATCCACTCAAAGAAGCTTTTAAATTAAAAAAAACACACTTGTACAATGAAAGAGGAAGTGGCCAGTTCTCCCAGCTCGGCTTTTCTCTGGTTTGTTTGTGGTTTTAGCAGTCTGGCTATTCACAGCAAGCAGTCAGTTTTTTTTAAGACTGCTGGTGAAAGAAACAGCTCCAGGAAAGAAGGTGTTCCATGCTGTATCCCTCTGACCCGGTGTTTGATTTTACCTTCTCCGCCATAAAGGGTGTTTATGGGGATTGTTGCAGGAATTTGGAACAGCATCATTAAGTTGGGATAGTCTGTTGGGTTTCTGGATAGGTTAAGTTAGTCTATAGTCTGTTCTCTATTGTTTGTGGTTCATTGGTAATCTGTAAATAAATTCTGTTCTGTTTAAAACTGGGTGGTTTTGACTAGCGGTATCACTCCTGGAATATCAACTATACACCTGCTCAAAACAACTGGAAAAGTTAGTGTCCAGGCCACTGTGAAATGTTTTGAGGGGTCCAGCCTGGTCCGTAACACTACACAGACTAGTCCCGGATTCCACAGAGAGAGAGAAACTATTTCTGCTTTATAATGGAACCAAAAGCTGTAGATGCTGGAAATCTGAAACAAAAACAGGAACTGCTGGAGAAACTCATCAAGTCTGGCAACATCTGTGGAGAGAGAAGCAGAGCTAATGTTTCGTGTCCAGCAACATTGGAGAGAAAAATAGAATTAAGGGCACTGGACTCGAAATGTTAAGTCTGTAATTCTCTCTCCACGGATGCGACCAGACCTACTGAATTTCCCCAGCAATTCCTGTTTTTGTTTCTCTCTATCCACAGGTAATATATTGAAAAGTTTAGTCAGTTCGGGTCTTCACCTTCAAACCTCCAGGGAATACAGCACTTAATTGTGTAATCTCGCTCATACTTAACCTTTGTTAATTTGACCTGGTTTCTGGTTTAAGAATGGCAGAACTGCAGGAGATAAGTAGAGATTGTAGAGAAGGTATCACTGTGAGATGGAGCTGATAGTCAGCTGAAAGGCTGAGGAACAGACCGGCCCTGTGCGGTTCCCTGTCACAATACCCCCCTGGTTACAAGTTGGTTCCTATGCTGACAGCTCCCTGCTGAGATCCTTTGCTGCACCCCTTGCCTTTTCTCTGCAATCTCCTCTCTCCCACTCTGTTAAACTCCCCTGGTTTACAGAGACTACATTACTCATCAAAGTTCAAGCTGGGGTTTGATATTACCTCCACCGATGACACTCCTGGCCTGCAAGCCTACTATCTGCTTTTGTCAGCAACCACAGAATCCTTCATCGGGTTTAACTCGGAAACTTCCAGACCTCCTTGCACATCAAGAATTAAAGAGTCAGACACATCCACCTGGGCCCCCAAGCTATGGAATCTACTCCCTGATCTCCTCGGTCTCTCTCTCTCTCCCTTGCTTTCTTATTTAAAGACTTTCCTGAAATCCTCACTTTATGACCAAGCTTTGGTTCATCTTCCAGAATATCCCCTTACTTGCTATAAGATTTTGTTTCCTGATCACTCCTGTCTTACACCTTGGGATATTTAACTTCTCTAATGTTGCTAAATCAATGCAAGTCATTGTTCGCTTTGTCAAAGTACAGTGCTGTTGTTATCTGTTAACTGTGTAACTATTCTTCTGGATTTTCTGCTTCGGTTACAGCTCAAGTTTCTGTCCTGAAATTCACTGTGCACGGTCACAGTCCATTCCTCCATTATTTAGAGATAGTGCGGTAACCTCCAGCCAACACACAATTCTGCGATTGATTCCACAAGTCCTTTGCTCTTCCATCCTTTTTCCAATGATCACAGCTTGCTGGACTGGGCACTGTAATCCAGGCACTGCGATTCTCGGAGTTACCACAAAAGTTGGAGATTTTTAAAAGAACGTAAAATTGCCCAACGGTCCCATCTTTCACTCCCAGATGGACAGAATGCACACAGAGGATTGGGTGGAGCCATGAAGTGTGACAATTCCGCATTTATTGTGATTTTTGTTTGTGAGCTGCTGTGGGGTCGCTGTTCAGCAGGAACTCCAAACCACTCCAGCTCTGGTACACTACACTTGGTGCTGTCAATCAACACCAGCTTGGAAACCAACTGGAGACTTCTGTTAGGCCTCACCGGGGAAGTGTGCTGGGAATCAAGCCCCATTATTCCCAGAGTCATCACACAGTTTAAAGATATTATAAAAGTATACAAAATTCCCCAATTTTTTTTAGTACCCGGGTGACAGAAAGCACAGACCAGCTTTCTGTACTGAACAGGAAAGACTATTTCTTACAACTTTCCCTGGTATCCAGCACAGGTGGGGATAATGGGGTGCTGGATACATGAGAAATACTGGTGGCTGGGAGAAGCCAAACTTGTCACTGCCAACAGATGAACGTGCATGTTAAAAACGAGTGCCCTGAACCGCTCATAAATACAGGCAGTGAAGCTCTGATCACAACTGGAGAGAAAGAGGCAACTAGTTTCCAGAGGCAAAAATGAGGACTGCAGATGTTGGAGATTAGAGTTAAGAGTGCGGTGCTGGAACAGCACAGCAGGTCAGGCAGCATCCGAGAAGGAGGAGAATCAGCGTTTCGGGTAAAGGCCCTTCATCAGGAATGGGGCTGGGAGCCTCGGGGGTGGACAGATAAATGGGAGGGGTGGGGTGGGGGAGGGGTAGCTGAGAGTGCAATAGGTGACTGGAGGTCGGGGTAAAGGTGAGACGTTGGAGGGAGGGTGGAGCGGATAGGTGGGAAGGATCATGAAGGCAGTGCTGAGCTGGAAGTTTGGAACTGAGAGAAGTGGGGGGGGGGAAAAATGAGGAAACTGGTGAAGTCCACATTGATGCCTTGGGGTTGGAGGGTCCCAGCATGTAGGGGGGCAAAGGAGTCTTCCACATCCATCAAAGTTTTACCTGAAAATCCACCAAAGTCATTTACTGTATCTGTTGCTCTCAATGCGGTCTCCTCTACATTGGGGAGACTGGACGCCTCCTCGCAAAGCGCTTTAGGGAACATCTCCGGGACACTCGCACCAATCAACCCCACCGCCCCGTGGCCGAACACTAACTCAGTCAGTTAGTCTTCAGGAGATTACAATTCTGATTTCCTCTTTTGAATCTCGGATTATGTACCAGCACATGCAGTCGGAAGACTGCCTTTCAGATAACTGGTTGTATGAGTATTTCAGATGTTTGGTTGCTGAATAATGGGGAATTTTGTGAACAATTATGAACCGCTGACATATAACTCTACCTGTCCTGTGAGGTTTCCCGCCTCACAGCAAAAGCAGCAGAATAGGCAGTATCTGGGCTCCTGTGCCTGAGGCATGTCCACCCTGCCCACTTTTCTTTGTATTCTTTTATTTTTTTCCTTCTTCTCTCATCTTTTGTCTTTTCAGATTTTGCTTCTACTTACCTTCTGGGGAGAGATCAGTCATGGCGGCATCAGTTGTAACAGCGTCGACAAGGAAAGGCAGACAGCAGCTTCTTCAGGGTCTGGAGTGCGGCAGTGGCTGGTGAGCTCGCGAGTGGGACACTGGCGGACCGCAGCTGATGGAGGGCCGAGCACGGGGACCTGGGTATCAGCTACTTTGTCAGAGACATCGTCCAGCAGCAAAAGTTGGCATCTGGCAACTTTGACGTTGGCTAGGTGTGGCAGTTGCAGAGGCGGAATGGGTTTTGGACTTACTTTAAGTTACACCTTCTTAACTTTTTAAAGTTATTCTTAAACTATTCAAAGTGGTGCTGAATCATGGCAACAGTGAAAGCCTTTCACCATGTTTTACTGTTTTCTTTCACTGTAAAGTACAAATGACAATAAAATCATTCTATTAAATGGGTATTATGGGGAAGGCAGTTCTAGTGGCCCCTATCACAAGGTTCTCTGAGGTGATCCTTCTAGTTTGCTAGCACTCTTGTCCGCACACTGTCACTTATAGGATGCACAGAGAGATTGGTCCACAACTTACAAATTCTCTGACTTATTACTTACATCAACTTTTGGGGAAAAATAAGCTGTTCTACTTCAGGAATTTCACCAAGATAAAGTGAGGGCTGCAGATGCTGGTGGGTCAGAGTCAAAACGTGTGGTAATGCACAGCAGGTCAGGCAGCATCCCAGGAGCAGGAGAGTTGTCATTTCAGGCATTAGCTCTTCATCAGGTATTTTACTGTCAGAAAGATGCACCTTCTGTTCTGAAGATCTGAAAGCTTCTGACCATCTCATTCAGACAACAAGTTAAGGTGCCTGGGAGCCACTCATATAGTTGTCGACAGGCAGAGGGCTTTGGTGACTGACAACAAGCCATCACTGCACAGACCAATCAGCTATTTGTTGCTGACTGAATCTCTCCTCGAATCTCAGTTTGTACACACTCCCTGATGTCAATCTGCCTACAGTAATGTGCTTCCATTTGTTAAAGAAACAAGAGTCAAATCAGCACATTCAGTAAGTATTGGTAGTTTGCTTTTAAAACATTCTACAATCCCTTCCACAATCCTCGGTATCTAAAGCAGTTATAGAGTCGTAGAGTTATCCAGCACAAAAACAAACCCTTTAAAGCAACTCATTTGTGCTGACCAGATTCTCTTCCATTTCAGTCCGCAATCAAAATAAAAAGATGGACGTTATACAATAGCTTCTAGACTTATTCACCTTCCAATCACCTCTCTAATGATGCACACCAATTCATTGGCATTCCAAAATAATTCAACTGAGCAAGGTTAAATGTATTTGACCACTGCCTCCCTCTGAATCACAGCAGCGTTATGACACAGATGGCCATTCTCCTGAGCTTGTATTTGCTGGATTCAGCAGATATACCCGCATCAGAATGAGAGTTGGGGGCAGACGGGAATAGGCAAAAGTGCAGATGCTGGAGATTAGAGTGGTGCTGGAAAAACTCAGCAGGTCAGGCAGCATCCGAGGAGCAGGAAAATTGATGTTTCGGGCAAAGGCCCTTCATCAGGGACAGGAGAGGGTGAAGAGAGAATGGGGAAGGGGGACTATGGGGGAGGGAGGAGTTTGGAGACGGGCAGAGTAGGAGGACGGTGTG
>NC_057719.1:941930-951621 GCF_004010195.1 Chiloscyllium plagiosum | reverse complement strand
CACCCTCCGTCTGGTGCCACTTACGTCGCCAGCTCTTTCCCGCTCAGTACCGCCGCTGCCATAACCGGATCGTGCCGCCCGCGGACTGAGCACCAACCGCAGCGAGCGGGAGAATTCAGACCGCCCACTGACCCTGCCCCCTGCGGTCTTCACCAATCACAGCGCAGCATTGAGCCGCCCGCCCCCTGCGGTCTTCACCAATCACAGCACAGCGGTGACCCGCCCGCCCCCTGCGGCCTGCACCAATCACAGCGCAGCATTGACAAGCCTGCCCACCCGCGGCCTGCACCAATCACAGCGCAGCATTGACCCGCCCGCCCCCTGCAGCATACACCAATCACAGCATAGCATTGACACGCCCGCCCACTGCGGCTAGCACCAATTACAGCTCAGTATTGACCCGCTCTTCCCTGCAGCCTGCACCAATCACAGCACAGCATTGACCAGCCTGCACCCGCCCCCGCGGCCTGCACTAATCACAGTGCAGCATTGACCCGCCCGCCCCTTGCAGCCTGCACCAATCACAGCGAAGTGGGGGGGCAGTCCGTCTCTTTAGTGCCACCCCGTTCATTAAGGGTCTGCACCAACCACAGAAAACCACACCCCGACCATGAGACCCCGCCTCCTGCAGCCTGCACCAATCATGGCACAGAACTGTCCAGCTCTGCTCCAATCAGCCCCGTTTGTGATGTTTTCACCAATCACCGCGGATAAGAGCCATGCACCCTGCAGCCTGCACCAATCACAGCGAGGCAATGGCTAGTCCCGCCCATTAACGCCTACACCAATCAGCGTGTAGATAGTCAGTCCCGCCCTTCAGGCACATCCATCAGCTCGCGCCCCCTTCAGCCCCCGCAACTTCCACAGTCCCGCTCCCACTGGCCTTTCTTCCGGGTTCCTCACCAATGACAGACCCTGACCCTATCCAAGAGTCAGACACTGACCCTGACCCTGACCCTGACCCTATCCAAGAGTCAGACACTGACCCAGACGCTGACCCTGACCCAGACTCTGACCCAGACCCTATCCAAGAGTCAGACACTGACCCAGACCCAGACCCAGACCTTGACCCTGACACTGACCCAGACACTGACACTGCCTCTGACCCTGTTCCAGACACTGACCCAGACCCAGACCTTGACCCTGACACTGACCCAGACACTGACACTGCCTCTGACCCTGTTCCAGACACTGACTCAGTCCCAGACACTGACCCTGACACTGACCCAGACACTGACACTGCCTCAGACCCAGACCCAGACCCTGACCCTGACCAAGAGTCAGACACTGACCCAGACCCTGACACTGACACTGACCCAGACACTGACACTGCCTCAGACCCAAACCCTGACCCAGACACTGACCCAGTCCCAGACACTGACTCAGTCCCAGACCCTGACCCTGACACTGACCCTATCCAAGAGTCAGACACTGACCCAGACCCCGACCCTGACCCTATCCAAGAGTCAGACACTGACCCAGACCCTGACCCTGACCCTATCCAAGAGTCAGATACTGACCCAGACCCTGACACTGACACTGACACTGACACTGACACTGACACTGACACTGACACTGACCCTGAAGAAGGGCTTATGCCCGAAACATCGATTCTCCGGTTCCTTGGATGCTGCCTGACCTGCTGCGCTTTTCCAGCAACACATTTTCAGCCCTGACACTGACCCTATCCAAGAGTCAGACACTGACACAGACCTTGACCCTGACACTGACACGGACCCAGACCCAGACCCTGACACTGATACTGACCCTATCCAAGAGTCAGACGCTGACCCAGACCCTGACCCTGACACTGACCCTATCCAAGAGTCTGACCCTGACCCAGACCATGACCCTGACACTGACCCTATCCAAGAGTCAGACACTGACCCAGACCCTGACACTGACCCTATCCAAGAGTCAGACCAAGACCCAGACCCTGACCCTGACCCTGACACTGACCCTATCCAAGAGTCAGACACTGACCCAGACCCTGACCCTGACCCTGACCCAGACCCTGACCCAGACCCTGACCCTGACACTGACCCAATCCAAGAGTCAGACACTGACCCAGACCCAGACCCTGACAAGGACCCAATCCAAGAGTCAGACACTGACCCAGATCCAGATCCTGACCCTGACACTGACACAGATCCAGACCCAGACACTGACACTGACCCTGACCCTGACCCAGACCGTGACACTGACCCAGACACTGACCCAGACCCAGACCCTGACCCAGACACTGACTCAGTCCCTGACACTGACCCAGACACTGACCCAGTCCCAGACACTGACTCAGTCCCAGTCACTGACACTGACCCAGACACTGACTCAGTCCCAGACACTGACACTGACCCAGACACTGACACTGACACTGACCCAGACACTGACCCAGACCCTGACACTGACTCAGACACTGACACTGACCCAGTCCCAGACACTGACACTGACCCAGACACTGGCTCAGTCCCAGACACTGACACTGACCCAGACACTGACTCAGCCCCAGACACTGACCTAGTCCCAGACACTGACACTGACCCAGACACTGGCTCAGTCCCAGACACTGACACTGACCCAGACACTGACTCAGCCCCAGACACTGACCTAGTCCCAGACACTGACCCAGTCCCAGAGACTGACACTGACCCAGACCCTGACACTGACTCAGTCCCAGACCCTGACACTGACCCAGTCCCTGACACTGACCCAGACACTGACACTGACTCTGACCCAGACCCAGACACTGACTCTGACCCAGACACTGACCCCAGACACTGACACTGACTCAGATCCAGACACTGACCCAGTCCCAGAGACTGACACTGACTCTGACCCTGACACTGATCCAGTCCCAGACACTGACACTGACTCAACCCAGACACTGACCCAGTCCCAGACACTGACACTGACCCAGACCCAGACACTGACTCAGTCCCAGACCCTGACCCAGACCCTGACCCTGACACTGACTCAGTCCCAGACACTGACCCAGACCCTGACACTGACCCAGACCCTGACACTGACCCAGTCCCAGACACCGACACTGACCCAGACACTGACTCAGTCCCAGACACTGACCCAGACCCTGACACTGACCCAGACACTGACACTGACTGTGACCCAGACCCAGACACTGACTCAGTCCCAGACACTGACACTGACCCAGACACTGACCCAGTCCCAGACACTGACCCAGTCCCAGAAACTGACCCAGACACTGACCCATACCCAGACACTGACCCAGACCCTGACACTGACTCAGACACTGACACTGACCCAGACACTGACTCAGTCCCAAACACTGACCCAGACCCAGACACTGACCCAGACCCTGTCACTGACTCAGACACTGACACTGACCCTGACGCTGGCTCAGTCCCAGACACTGACACTGACCCAGACACTGACTCAGTCACTGACCCAGTCCCAGAGACTGACACTGACCCAGACCCTGACACTGACTCAGTCCCAGACCCCGACACTGACCCAGTCCCTGACTCTGACCCTGACACTGACCCAGATCCAGACACTGACCCAGTCCCAGACACTGACACTGACTCTGACTCAACCCAGACACTGACCCAGTCCCAGACACTGACACTGACCCAGACCCAGACACTGACTCAGTCCCAGACACTGACACTGACCCAGACCCAGACACTGACACTGACTCAGTCCTAGACACTGACACTGACCCTGACACTGACCCAGACACTGACTCAGTCCCAGACACTGACACTGACCCAGTCCCAGACACTGACCCATACCCTGACCCTGACACTAACCCAGTCCCAGACACTGACTCAGTCCCAGAAACTGACCCAGACACTGACCCAGACCCTGACACTGACCCAGTCCCAGACACTGACACTAACACTGACCCAGACCCAGACACTGACTCAGTCCTAGACACTGACCCATACCCAGACACTGACCCAGACCCAGACACTGACACTGACCCAGACCCAGACACTGACCCAGACCCAGACACTGACTCAGTCCCAGACACTTACCCAGACCCTGACACTGACCCAGACCCAGGCACTGACCCAGTCCCAGCCCCAGACACTGACACTGACCCAGACACTGACACTGACACTGACCTAGTCCCAGCCCAGACACTGACTTCAGTCCCAGACACTGACCCAGACCCAGACACTGACACTGACCTAGTCCCAGCCCAGACACTGACCCAGTCCCAGAAACTGACACTGACACTGACACTGACCTAGTCCCAGCCCAGACACTGACTTCAGTCCCAGACACTGACCCAGACCCAGACACTGACACTGACCTAGTCCCAGCCCAGACACTGACCCAGTCCCAGAAACTGACACTGACCCAGACACTGACACTGACACTGACCCAGTACCAGACCCAGACACTGACTTCAGTCCCAGACACTGACTCAGTCCCGGACACTGACCCAGACCCAGACACTGACCCAGTCCCAGACCCAGACACTGACCCAGTCCCAGACACTGACCCAGTCCCAGACACTGACCCAATCCCAATCCCAGACCCAGACACTGCCCCAGACCCAGACACTGACCCAGTTCTATTCCCTGAGAATTCTCCTGGGGCTGCCAGGAACTGGGCTTTAGGAAGTAAAAAGTCAGTTAATGAGATTTAAAACAAAAACGGAAATAGTTGGAAAAACTCAGCACGTTTGGCAGTATCTATGCATACAAAGCAGGCAAAGCAGATATACGGGTTACTTTAAATGCAGCTCACCTATTCTCTCCTAATGTTAACTCTTATTGTCTCTTATTCAGGAGAAAGTGAGGACCGCAGATGCTGGAGATCAGAGTCAAAACGTGTGGTGCTGGAAAAAGCATTCCTGATGAAGGGCTCACGTTTGAAATGTCGACTCTCCTGTTCCTCGGATGCTGCCTGACCAGCTGTGTTTTTCCAGTGCCACACTTTTTTGTCTGTTATTCGACTTTTCTCCTGTCCTGCCCGCTATCCATTATCTCCTTGTTCACATACCCTTTCCATATCTCTATATTTCTCTCTGGGCTTTATCTCCACCTATCTGCTCACCACTCCCCTATCCCCACACAACTTCATCTTGACCATAGATGCCACTTGGTGGTTTTTGAGAAGATTTGTAGCTCAGGTTGATGATAAGTATGTAAGTTAGCTCACTGAGCTGGAAGGTTTGTTTTCAGATGTTTTGTCATCATGACTAGGTAACTTTCAAGCTCAGTGAGCTAACTTGCATTGTTATAGCTGCCACCTTTTCTCCCCTGGCTGCAAACAGCTCTGGTGCATCATTGGCCTTGATTTGTCAACTTTGCTTTCTCTCTCCACAGATGCTGCCAGAGTTTCTCCAGCAACTTCTGGTTTTGCTTCAGATTTCCAGCATTTTACAATTCCTTTGTTTAGTCAATGATATTGTTCTTGTGAAGTTCTGTGTTGTGGAGCTAACCTCCACAACAGGAAGATGTGGATAGGAAAGGTAGAAGGGTATGGGCCAAGCGGAGGGAAATGGTGTTAGTGTGGCTGGACATTTTTGTCAGCAAAGAGCAGTTTAGGCTGAAGGGCCTGTGTTCGAGCCGTGGCACTCAATGATTCTATAAGCAGAGCTTGTCAACTGGCAGACTGGACCCCAGGTACGGACGTTAGCTGAAACTTTGGGATGGTGCTCTGTGGTAACAATGATCATCTCCAACCCTCCCCCTTCTATCCGATCATAAAAAAACAGGAACAGAGCTACACCATTCAGCCCCTAAAGCCTGCTCCTCAATTCAATGGGGTTTATTTCATTCAGGGTGTGTCACTAGCTCAGCCAGCATTAATTGCTCATCCCTAATTATCCAGAGACCAGTTAAGGGTCAACCACATTGCTGTGGATCTGGAGTCACATGTAGGCCAGACCAGGTAAGGATGGCAGATTTCCTTCCCTAAGGGACATAGAGTCATACAGCATGGAAACAGGCCCTTCAGTCCAACCAGTTCATGCTAAAGTAGTCCCACCTGCCTGCTCCTGGCCCATATCCCTCCAAACCTGTCCTATTCATATATCCATCCAAATATCTTTTAAATGTTTTGATTGTACCTACATCCACCACTTCCTCAGAAAAGTCATTCCACACACGAACAACCGTCTGTAAAAGAAAATTTTCCCTTTTGTCTTTTTAAAATCTTGCTCCCCTCAAATAAATGTGCCCCTGGGTTTTTCCAACAATGGATTCGTGGTCATCATTAGACTCTTAATTCCAGATTTTTATGGAATCCACATTCCACCATTTCCTATGGCAGGAATTTGAATCCAGGTCCCCAGCTCATTACTTGGGTCTCTGGATTAACAGTCCTGCGATAATGCCACTAGGCTATTTCGTCCCTGGGATTTAATGCATGAACTCCTGCTGACCCAGCTTTACAGTAAGTATGTTACAGAGACAGATTTTTTACAGCATGGTAAAAGGCCCTTCGGCCCATCATACCCATACCAGTCATCTACCTATCACCAGGGATATATTTCCCTCCCCACCCCTTTCCGCCTTCCGCAAAGACCGTTCCCTCCGTGACTACCTGGTCAGGTCCACCCCCTACAACCCACCCTCCCCTGCCACCGCAGGAACTGTAAAACCTGTGCCCACACCTCCTCCCTCACCTCCATCCAAGGCCCTAAAGGAGTCTTCCATATCCATCAAAGTTTTACCTGCACATCCACCAATATCATTTATTGTATCCGTTGCTCCCGATGCGGTCTCCTCTACATTGGGGAGACTGGACGCCTCCTAGCAGAGCACTTAGAGGGAACATCTCTGGGATACCCGCCCCATGGCCCAACATTTCAACTCCCCCTCCCACTCTGGCGAGGACATGGAGGTCCTGGGCCTCCTCCACTGCCGCTCCCTCACCACCCGACGCCTGGAGGAAGAACGCCTCATCTTCCGCCTCGGAACACTTCAACCCCAGGGCATCAATGTGGACTTCACCAGTTTCCTCATTTCCCCTTCCCCACCTCACCCCAGTTCCAACCTTCCAGCTCAGTACTGTCCTCAAGACCTGTCCTACCTGCCTATCTCTCTTCCCACCTTTTCCTGCTCCTCGGATGCTGCCTGACCTGCTGTGCTTTTCCAGCACCACTCTAATCTAGACTCTGCCTATTCCAATCCCATTTTCCACAATTGGCCAATAGCCTTGCATGCGATGGCATTTCAGGTGCTCATCTAAATTCAGAGTTGTTCAGTGGTATTACCATTAACATCCTTCAATTGCAGGTTTTGTGTTAATTGTTTGTGACCTTCCCCAGCTGCTGTAGTAGGCGTTAAACACATGCTCTCAGAATATTGGAGTATCTTGGTGACATTACCACAGACTGCCATTTCTTTCAATCTCACCTTGAAGTGGAGTCCCAGTGAGGGAAAACCTGCACTACAGGTATCTCACTGTCAAAGGTGGACGATCAGTTGTATTGTGTGGAACAATGCATGGAATGTTGGCTAAGGGCCAAACACAGCCTCATTAACTCAGAACATTCAACTCTTTCCAAACCTCTCATACTAATGTGGCACTCCTAGTTCAGAGTGCTATCATTTTTGGACACCTATCTTAGAAACAATGGTATGGATATCTTAGAAACAATTATTAGATCAGAGAGAAATGGTTAGAGTTGGTCTTATTACAGGGAGGGCACTCCATCAGCTGATCTTTCCTGACAAGATCTGATCTGGTGAAAGTAATGAGTGTCATGAACAATGAGAGTCAGTATTACAGTGGGATCCAGTCAAGGAAAAGGTGACAGTCCCCCAGGTGGATGACAAAGCAGCTCTGTGAATTTCCTTGTGCCCTTCTCTGTGAGAATATCTACCTGAGGCTGCTGTGTAGATAGTGATCTGTCCTCAGGGTGGACTCACAGCTATAGCAGTCTGCCTCAAAACCAGCAGATATTGACTCTCAGAATCTCGTGGGCATAGACCCGTATCAGTTTGATGCCAGGAGTGTGGTAGTTCCTATAATGAGGGAAAGTGTTTTTGTGAAAGTATGGAACTCACAAGTCCATGTGAGAGCAGCCTAGCAGATCCTGTGGCGTGGGAAATGGCAGCCCCCTAGCAAATTCACATGCGCACTCCACCAATGAATTGCCCTCTCACTCAGTACTGAGCCCCTGCCAGCTGCCTGTACGGCTGGTGATCTGTGGCTTTGCTGATTTCTCCTGCTCCTGCTAAGATTATTGACCTGGATGAATCACAGAATCGCAGAGATGTTACAGCGCAGAACAAGGGCTTTCAGCCCAGCATGCCTGTATCTGTCCTAACCCCTTGTCCCAATCTCCTGCCTTTTCCCCATATCCCTGCACACTATCCTGATCCAAAAAAAAAACATCCAATGACCTGGTTGGATGGCTCAGTTGAGCCCGCCTCCACCATATTTCCTCAGTGACATTGCAGACCCTAACTACACAAACTTCTGAAGGAGTTTGGTCTCACTTCACCCTTGCTTCTCCAGATTCTGCAATATTTCACGGTTATTTGTTCCGATGAATAAACTCTGGGCAGCACTCTGGGCTGGTGGGATTCTGTTTCTAGGTGTGGCTGGCCCGGGAGAGGTTCCAGCACCCTGATGAGGTTAATAATCCAGTCAGTGAGCTGAGGTGAGCAGCAGAGATCAGTTGTGATGCCACCAGGAATGAAATGCTGAGGCAGCCATCCAGGCAGTGGGTGATGTGGCATTTTCCCAGATGACCACACCCGGTTGCTTGTGCTATTTGCCACTTTGGACAATATGTGAAAGTATGGAGCTCACAGATCCATGTGAGAGCAGCCTAGCAGATCCTGTGGCGTGTGAAATGGGTAAGGGGATGTTTGAGTAGTTCTCTTCCACCAAGCCTCCTTTGCCTGGGCTTCTCTGCTAGTTAGTGATTGTGGTTACCCTGCCAGACACTATCTACAAGAGAGGCACTTTCCTTCATTCTTTCATGGCATTTATTGGCCATCCGTAACTGCCCAGAGGGCAGTGACTTTGTTGTAGTCTGGAGTCACATGTAGACCAGACCAGGTAAAAGACGGCAGTTTTCTTCCTTGAAGGACGTTAGTGAACCAGATGGGTTTTTATAAAAATTGATGAACATTTTCATGACTGTGTATGAATGATTCCAGATATTATTTCTTAAATCCCATCATGCGATTTGAACCCATGTTCCCAGAGTATTCACCTGTGTCTCTGGAATAATAGTCCAATGACACTAACATATCATTATCATCGCCCCTGCTCTTCGGTTTATTGCGTGATTGCAATAAGTACAACTGCATTTGGTCAGGAATCATTTGGTCAGGACTTTAGGGAGCTGGTACAGATCTAGCTGCTCCCTCAGAAAGCTGGAAAAGAACTGCTGTGTGACATCAGTAGAATGGGTGGAGTCAAGGTAGCATGATCATTAAATCCTTCAGAACCATTACCTTATACAAAATGCAATGGTCTGACTTACAATCACAGAATCATACAGTACAGAAAAGGATCTTCAGCCCATCAAGTCTGTACTGATAAAATTCTGGATTAGAGTGGTGCTGGAAGAGCACAGCAGTTCAGGCAGCATCCAAGGAGCAGCAAAATCGACGTTTCGGGCAAAAGCCCTTCATCAGGAATAAAGGCAGAGAGCCTGAAGGGTGGAGAGATAAGTGAGAGGAGGGTGGGGGTGGGGAGAAAGTAGCATAGAGTACAATAGGTGAGTGGGGGA
>NC_057719.1:932999-939221 GCF_004010195.1 Chiloscyllium plagiosum | reverse complement strand
CCCACCGAAAGTCAATAATGAGTCCCTTGGTTTTGCCAGCATTAAGAGCTAGGTTGTTCTCAGTGCACCATTTTTCCAGGTCTTCCACCTCCTGTCTGTAGTCTGTTTCGTCACCATCTGAGATTCAACCGACTATGGTGGTGTCATCAGTGAACTTGTAAATGGCATTAGTCTGGTATTTGGCGATGCAGTCATGTATATACAGTGAGTACAGTAAGGGGCTGAGTACACACCCCTGGGGGGCTCTATTGTTAAATGTTAGTGAGGATGAAATATTGTCCCCAATCTTCACTGATTGTCGCCTGTGGGTCAGGAAACTATAGATCCAGTTGCAGAGAGTGGGGCTTAGTCCGAGATCACTAAGTTTTGTAATCAGTCTCGAGGGGATAATAGTATTGGAGGCTGAACTGTAGTTAATGGGTAGGATTCTTACATAGCTGTTCTTGGTGTCAAGATGTTCTAGGGAGGAGTGATGGGCAAGTGATATGGCATCTGACATAGATCTGTTGGTCCGATAGGCAACTTGGGGTGGGTCAAGAGTAGTGGGGAGGCTGGAGTTGATTAATGCCATGACCAGCCTTTCAAAACACTTCCTGACCACCGAAGTTAGGACCACTGGACGGTAGTCATTGAGACATGCTGCATGAGCCTTCTTAGGCACAGGGATGATGATGGCCCTCCTGAAACAGGCCGGGACAGTGGCCAGCTGCAGGGAGAGGTTGAAGATGTCTGAGAAGACCTCTGCCAGTTGATCTGCACATGCTCTGAGTGCACGGCCTGGTACTCCGTCTGGTCCCATCACTTTCCTTGGATTCACATGACCTATTTGGATTTCCAGAAGGCCTTTAACAAGGTGCTGCACAGGAGGCTGCTGAATAAGATAAAAGCCCATAGTGTTCTGAGACAAGGTACTGGCATGGATAGAGGATTCCTGAAGAAGGGCTCATGACCAAAACGTCGATTCTCCTGCTCCTTGGATGCTGCCTGACCTGCTGCGCGTTTCCAGCAACACATTTTTCAGCATGGATAGAGGATTGGCTGACTGACAGAAGGCAGAGAGTGGGGATAACAATGTCTTTTTCAGGATGTCAGCCGTGGCTAGTGGAGCTCCATGGGGATCAGTGTTGGGACCACAGTTACTCACATTATACATTAATGATCTGCACAAAAGAACTGAGGGCATTGTTACTAAGTTTACAGATGATGTAAAGATGGGGACAGGTAATGTTGAGGAAACAGGGAGGCTGCAGTAGGACTTAGACAGGCTAGAGAGTGGGCAAACAATTAGCAGATAGAATACAATGTGGGAAACTGTGAGGTTATGCACTTTGGTAGGAAGATTAGAGGCATTCGGTTATCTGAAACACAAAGGGACTTGGGAGTTCTAGTTCAGGATTGTCTTCAAGTTAACATGGAGGTTCAGTTGGCAGTTAGGAAGGCAAATGAAATGTTAGCATTCATCTCAAGAGGGTGAGATGTACTGCTGAGGCTGGATAAAGCTCTGGTCAGACTACATTTGGAATATTGCAAACAGTTTTGTGTCCCATATCTAAAGAAGGATGTTTTGGTATTAGAGGGGACCCAGAAGAGGTTCACAAGAAAGGCTCCCAGAGCTGAAGGGTTTGTCAGATGAGGGGTGGTTGAGGACTCTGGGTCTGTACTCGATGGGGTTTAGCAGGATGAGGGGAATCTGATTGATTCAATGGATTGAATAGCTTAATTCTGCCTTTATATCTTATGGTCTTGTTTTCACTTTAAAATTATGTCCCTTTGTAATTGACAGTTCAATCAAGCCTTCTTGAAATGAATGCTAAGATTGCATTTGCATGTTAACTTTTTTTTAAAGCATCCCTACAGTGCGGAAACAGGCCCTTTGGCCCAACAAGTCCACACCAACCCTCGGAAGAGTAACCCACCCAGACCCAAATCCCCTACCCTATATTTACCCCTGACTAATACATCTAACTCACACATCCCTGAACAGTATGGACAATTTAGCATAGCCAATCCACCCTGACCTACACATCTTTGGACTGTGGGAGGAAACCAGAGCACATCCACGCAGACACGGGGAAAATGTGCAAACTCCACACAGACAGTCACCCGAGGCTGGAATCAAACCCGGGTCCCTGGCGCTGTGAGATAGCAGTGCTAACCACTGAGCCACCGTGCCGCCCTTAACCTGAAGAGAATCCTGAAGTAGGTCTTCTTTGTATTCTTCACACTTTGTATTGTGTTGGTCTCAATGTCTGTTGTCCATGTTAGTGTATTGGTTCCTGGACCAGCCTGAGCAACTGGGGTGGCACGGTGGCACAGTGGTTAGCACTGCTGCTTCACAGCGCTAGTGACCCGGGTTCAATTCCCACCTCAGGCAACTGTCTGTGTGGAGTTTGCACATTCTCCCCATATCTGTGTGGGTTTCCTCTGGGTTTCCTCCCATAGTCCAAAGATGTGCAGGTCAGGTGAATTGGCCATGCTAAATTGCCCGTAGTGTTAGGTAGATTGGTCAGTAGTAAATGTAGGGGAATGGGTCTGGGTGGGTTGCTCTTCAGAGGGTCGGTGTGGACTTGTTGGGCTGAAGGGCCTGTTTCCACACTGTAGGGAATCTAATCTAATCTCTCTGCATCAGGGTGACCAGGACAGGTAAAGCTGTGTGTTACATGTTAGTAACCCCTAGGTTTGGTGTGAGATTCACTCCTGTCTCGAGGGAGAGAAATACCAATCTTTATACGATCCGCTGTTGAAATAATTTCTTTGTGAACTAATGCTGTTATGACTGAGCCCCAGGAGCTGTTTCATGCTGCTACAAATCACTGGCAGGGTATTCAAGTGAGTTTGCTGTAACTGACCTCATTAAAAATCACACAACACCAGGTTATAGTCCAACAGGTTTATTAGAAAGCACTAGCTTTTGGAGTGCTGCTTCTTCATCAGGTAGTTAGGGTTAGGTGCTCTGAAAGCTAGTGCCTCCAATTAAACCTGTTGGACTATAACCTGGTGTTGTGTGATTTTTAACTTTGTCCATCCCAGTCCAACACCGGCCCCTCCAAATTGCTACTGACCTCTCATTCTTTCTTGCTTTCCTCACCACGAAAACTTCTGTCATGTCATGGTACACTGTTGCTGATTGTTGGCTTTGGTGCAGCTTGCATGTGACATCTTCAGATCTGATTCATCAGGTACTCCAGTAACCTTTCCTCACTTTTCTTGTAGCTAAGGCTGGATAAGTTGTCTTTCTGTTTGGTAAAAACAATGACAGCAGATGCTGGAAACCAGATTCTGGATTCGTGGTGCTGGAAGAGCACAGCAGTTCAGGCAGCATCCAAGGAGCAGCGAAATCGACGTTTCGGGCAAAAGCCCTTCCAGTGTGATAGTGCCGTTAGCTTTTGGTACAGCCTGTCATCTTCAGAGTCTGGTGCTCACTTTTCACTGTCACAGGGACATTCTTAATCATCATTTCCTTCAGGTCCCAGTCCAAACACTTCAACACAAATTGAGGATAACATTTCTGTGGCAGTGCTGTGAGAGAGAGGCAGTGTGACAGGTTCTGACTTTGACATTACACCAAGGTCACTCTTGCCCTCTTATGTACTCAGTCTCTCTCTCTATATGAGGCTCCAATCATGGTCAGTGCAGGAGTGTGAGACTTGTTTTTTGAGTAATTAACAAAGAGGAAGTAAGACAGGGACAAAACTGATGTAGGTAATTTAGGAGTGAAGTGGATCAAATGCATGACAACCAATTTTGGGTAACACTGATCATTGTATTGTAACATTCAGATCATAAACCCACAAAGCAGTCTTCAGCCGGAAGTGCTGAGTGGGTGATCCATCTCGGCCTCCTCCAGTGGTCCCCAGCGTTACAGATACCAGTCTTCAGCCAATTCAATTCACTCCATGTGACATCAGGAAATGGTTGGAGGTACTAGATACTGAAAAGACCTTGGGCCCTGACAACGTTCCAGCCATAGTACTGAAGGCCTGTGCTCCAGACCTTGCCGCTCCCCTCGCCAAGCTGTCCCAGTACAGTTACAACACTGGCACCTACCCGACAATGTGGAAAATTGTCCAGGTATTTCCTGTCCTGGACAAATCCAACCCGGCCAATTACCGCCAAATCAATCTACTCTCGGTCATCAGGAAAGTGATGGAAGGGGTCATTAACAGTGCTATCAAGCAGCACCTGCTCAGTTATAACCTGCTCAGTGACGCCCAGTTTGGGTTCCCCCAGGGCCACTCAGCTCCTGACCTCATTACAACCTTGGTTCAAACATGGACAAAAGAGCTGGATTCCAGAGGGGAGGGGAGAGGGACAGCCCTTGACATCAAGGCCACATTCACCTGAGTGTGGCATCAAGGAGCCCCGGCAAAACTGGAATCAATGGGAGTCAGGGGACAAAGTCTCTGCTGGTTGGCGCCATACCTGGCACATCGGAAGATGGTTGTGATTGTTCAATGTCAGTCATTTCAGCTCGAGGACGCTCTGCAGGAGTTCCTCAGGGTAGTGTCCTAGACCCAACCATCTTCAGCTGCTTCATCAATGATCTTCCCTCCAACATAAGGTCAGAAATGGGGATATTCGCTGATGATTGCATAATGTTCAGCACCATTCATGACTCCTCAGGTACTGAAGTAATCCGAGTTCAAAAGTAACAAGATCTGGACAATAACAATTCTTTTTTAACTCGAGAGTTAACTCTTCCTGGAGTTCAGTCAAGAAATCTCATTATTTTGAAAAAAATACATTGACATCCACGATTTTTTCACTCATTGACTTGATGTGGGTGTTGTTAGCTCAGCCACTATTTATTTTCTGTCCCTAGTTGCCCCTTGAGAAGGAGGGGGTGATTTGCCTTCTTGAACCGCTGCCGTCCATGTGCTGTAGGTTGACCCACAATACCCTTAGGGAGGGAATTCCAGGATTTTGACCCAGTGACACTGAAGGAACGGTGATATATTTCCAACTCAGGATAGTGAGTGGTTTGGAGGGGAACTTGCAGGGGGTGGTGTTCCCATGTATCTGCTGCTCTTATCCTTCTAGATGGAAGGGGTTGTGGGTTTGGAAGGTGCTGTCTGAGGAGACTTGAAGTATTATGACCTGTAGCCTACAGATTAAGAGCTGGAATGAGAGCCGATAGCAGTAATTTGGCAGGGAGAGGTCAGATGAGTTAAATAGCCCCCTTTGTGTTGTAAATGTCTATGATCGTGCCAAGAAATGTATCATCTCTCTGGTTGGTAAGTGTCCAATCTCTGGGGAGTGATTTACACTGGACCTTGATCCCAGGCCTTTATTGCATCACCCTTAACCCTGCTGAAGGACTCGAAAATTAAACTTGTTTACTTAGATTGGATAATCCAACAGTGTCTGAGTTACGACTAAATCTGACACAGGGCAGCATTAGTGTGTGGGTTTAGAGATTCTGCAAGATTTCTTTTCCGAAATGAACACGCTGTGTCTGTGATTGGACAACTAATACACAAAGTCAGGAATGTTGATTGGAGTTCTGTCAAGTCTTATCTCTTGCTAATCTTAAATTTTAAAAACCCTGTAACCTTTCATGAGACACAAACATTGGCTGGAAACGCTCGATTAAAACACGTTCCAAAAGGTAATAAAATGTCCCAGTTTAACTGCACTGTAGAATTTGAGGCTATTGACTTCATCCAAGCATTGTATATAACTCACATTCCAAAATTAACAGTAACACACCCCACACCCTGACACTGACATAAGAAGTATATTGCACAGTACTTCTTTTTATTAAATGCAAACTAACAGCAATATTTGTAAATCTGAGGCTGCTGTGAGGGCAGAGTTATAGAGATGTACAGCACAGGAATAGACGCTTTAGTCCAACTTGTCCACGCCGACCAGATTTCCTAAATTAATCCAGTTCCATTTGCCAGCACTAGGCCCATATCCCTCCAAACCCTTTCTATTCATATACCCATCCAGATGCCTCTTAAATGTTGTAATTGTACCAGCCTCCACCACTTCCTCTGGCAGCTCATTCCATACACGTACCACCCTCTGTGTGAAATAGTTCCCCCTTAGGTTTCTTCTATATCTTTCCCCTCTCACCCTAAACCTATGCCCTCTAGTTCTGGACTCCCCCACCCCAGGGAAAAGACCTTGTCTATTTATCCTATCCATGCCCCTCATAATTTTGTAAACCTCTATAAGGTCACCCCTCAGTCTCTGACGCTCCAGGGAAAACAGCCC
>NC_057719.1:898147-932704 GCF_004010195.1 Chiloscyllium plagiosum | reverse complement strand
GTGTAATCTGCAAACTTACTAACTGTATCTATTATGCTCGCATCCAAATCATTTATAAAAATGACAAAAAGTAGAGGACCCAGCACCGATCCTTGTGGCATTCCACTGGTCACAGGCCTCCAGTCTGAAAAACAACCCTCCACCACCACCCTCTGTCTCTTAGTGACAAGCTAATTTTAATTCCAAATAGCTAGGTCTCTGGAGTGGGTGTGATCTAATCTTGCTAACCAGTCTATCAGGTGGAGGCATTTTAAATAAATAATTTTGTGGGCCATGGGTGTCGCTAGCTGGGCCCAGCATTTATCGCCTGTCCCTAGTTTCCCCTTGAGAAGGTAGGGGTGAGCTGTTTTCCTGAACCGCTGCAGTCCATATGCTATAGGTTGACTAACAATGCCCTTAGGGAGGGAATTCCAGGATTTTGACCCAGCGACACCAAAGGAACAGTGATATATTTCCAGGTTGGAATGGTGAGTGGCTTGGAGGGGAACTTGAAAGGGGTGGTGTTCCCATGTACCTGCTGCCCTTGTCATCGGTGGTGGAGGGAGTGGATGTTTGTCGAAAGCCTTCTGAAGTCCATTTAGAGCATGTCCATTGCTCTTCCTTCATCTATCTTCTTTGCCACTTCTTCCTTGTGTGTATTTAAGGTTGAGATAGATTCTTGATGAGACAGGGAATCAAGGGTTATGGGGAAAGGGCAAAAAAGTGGAAGTGAGGAATGTCAGATCAGCTGTGATCCTGTAGAATAGTGGAGCAGACTTGAGGGGCCGAATGGCCTACTCCTATTCCCATTTCTTACGGTCTCAGATAAAACCAGGTCTCGCTGTATGTTTTGATTAGTACTCTCATTATGTAGATGTTCCCTGCTGACATTGTTTCCTTTGTGACCAGGGTAGGTTAAGGTAAATTGTAGAAAACACTGAAATGTTGTTGGAAGCTAATTCTCTCGTAACTATGTAAGTTAGCTCGCTGAGCTGGAAGGTTCCTGTTCAGATGTTTCGTCACCACCACTAGGCAACATCATCAGTGAGAGTCCCTGGTGAAGCACTGGTGGAATGTCCCATCTCGCTTGGTTTCTTAAGGTGGGTGATGTCATTTCTTTTTTTTTCAGGGGAGGTCGATAGGATCTAAACCAATGTGTTTATTGATGGACTTCTGGTTAGAATGCCATGCCTCTAAGAATTCTGATTTGTGTCTTTGTTTAGCCTGTCCTAGGATGTGTGTGTGTTATCCCAGTCAAAGTGGTATCCTTCTTTGTATGCATAGAAACTAGTGATAATGGGTTGCGTCTTTTTGGTGGCTAGTCTTGGTGTTCATGTATCCTGGTGGCTAGTTTCTTGCTAGTTTGTCCAATGTTGTGTTTTTTACAGTTCTCGCATGGTATTTTGTAAATGATGTTAGTTTTGTTGGTAATATCTAATGGATTCTTTAGGTTCATTAGTCGCTGTTTAAGTGTGTTGGTGGGTTTGTGGGCTACCATGATGCCAAGGGGTCTGAGTAGTCTGGAAGTTATTTCTGATATGCCTTTGATGTAAGGTAATGTGGCTATAGCTTTCAGTTGTGTTGTG
Organism: Chiloscyllium plagiosum; assembly: GCF_004010195.1. Lineage (NCBI taxonomy): Eukaryota > Metazoa > Chordata > Chondrichthyes > Orectolobiformes > Hemiscylliidae > Chiloscyllium > Chiloscyllium plagiosum. The sequence goes on along the minus strand of NC_057719.1, from coordinate 931,139 downwards.
TCTGTTTGCTTGGGTTTGTTTCTGAGGAATCGGCAGATTGTGTTTATTGGGTACCCGTTTTTCTGGAAAACGCTGTATAGATAATTTTCTTCTGTTTTTTTGTCGTTCTTGGGTGTTGCAGTGTGATTTGGCTCCGTTTGTGGGTGTTGGGATGATTGCTTGTGAAGGTAACTATTTGGTCTGTGTTTGTTGTTTTTCTGTAGATGCTGGTTTAAAGCTCTCTGTTAACCTTATGTTCAAATGTCACTCTAGGAATGGGAGTCTGTTGTCTTACTCCTCCTCTTTTGTGAATTTTACGCCTGTCAGGATATTGTTGATGGTGTTGTATGTTTCCTCGAATTTGTACCGTTTTGTGATGACAAATGTGTCATCTACGTAGCGGACCCAATTGGATTGACGGGTGGACAGCTTGGTAAAAACAATGACTGCAGATGCTGGAAACCAGATTCTGGATCAATGGTGCAGGAAGAGCACAGCATTTCAGGCAGCATCCGAGGAGCTTCAGCAAAATCGACGTTTCGGGCAAAAGCCCTTCAAGTCTCTGCGTTACTGGTTCCACTATGAGCCCTGATATTGGTGATCCCATAGGTGTTCTGTTGACTTGTTTGTAGGTTTTGTTATTGAATGTGAAGTGGGTGGTGAGGCACAGGTCCACTAGCTTGAGGATGTTGTCTTTGCTGATGAAGTTGGTGCTGTCTGGTATTTGTGGTCCTGGTTTTCCTTGTAGCGATGCCAGTGTTTCTTTGGCCAGGTCGATGTTAATTCCTGAAGACCATCAAAGACGCCCAGATAAAAGAGGATGAAATAATGGTCTCCTTTGACATTACAGCCCTTTTCACATCGATGCACATCAACCTGGGCAAAGGAATACTGGCATCACTACTTTTAAAGGCCTTCCACTTGCCGGAGGTCCCTTTGCCTCCAAACAGACTATTCCAATCAACCCCAGAAAGCTCCTGTCTAATTCCACCAATAATCACCTTGCCCCAATTTAGAACTTGACCCTTGAGATATTTCCCTAACTCAGACTGGAGGCCTGTGACCGCCGTGTGCCACAAGGATTGGTGCTGGGTCCACTGCTTTGATTCATTCACAGGATGAGGATGTCACCGGGTAAGCCAGCATTTATTGCCCATCCCTAATTGCCCAGAGGGCTGTTAAGAGTCAACCATATTGTTGTGGGTCTGGAGTCACATGTAGGCCAGCCCAGGTAAGGATGGCAGTTTCCTTCCCTAAAGGACATTAATGATCCAGATGGGTTTTTCCAACAGTCAACAATGGACTCATGATCATCATTAGACTCTTCATTCCAGATTTTCATTAAATCCAAATTCCACCATCTGCCGTGGCAGGATTTGAATCCAGGCTCCCAGGACATTACCTGGGTCTATGAGTTAACAATCCAGCAATAGCACCATGAGATCATCACCTCCCTGGGATGAGGTGAATGAGTATGGAGTAAGCAGATACATTTACTTGGATTGCTCAAGGGGGGAATGTACAGGGACAGTCTCAATATTGTTAGGAATATTGAAATTAAAGCACTGCATTAAGTTTAATTAATACAGTACATTGTTTGCAATTTTTGAGGAGATTTGTAGCTCAGGTTGAGGTTCAGGATGCACGTTAGCTCGCTGAGCTGGTAGGTTTGTTCTCAGACGATTCGTCACCATGCTGGGTAACATCATCAGTGATGAACTGTTGGTGTTCTGTCCCGCTTGCTAAATATCTCTCTTGGTCTGTTGTGGTGGGTGATATCGTTTCTGGTTCTGTTTCTGGGGGATTGGTAAATGGGGTCCAAAGTGGATGGCCCGGTGGCACAGCAGTTAGCACTGCTGCCTCACAGCGCCAGAGACTCGGGTTCAAATCCTGCCTCAGGCGACTGTCTGTGTGGAGTTTGCACATTCTCCCCGTGTCTGCGTGGGTTTCCTCCGGGTGCTCCGGTTTCCTCCCACAATCCAAAGATGTGCAGGTTAGGTGAATTGGCCATGCTAAATTGCCCGTAGTGTTAGGTAAGGGGTAAATGTAGGGGTATGGGTGGGTTGCGCTTCGGCGGGGCGGTGTGGACTTGTTGGGCCGAAGGGCCTGTTTCCACACTAAGTAACCTAATCTAATCAATATGTTTGTTAATTGAGTTCTGGTTTGAATGCCAGGCCTCCACGAATTCTCGTGCGGTGTCTCTGTTTGGCTTGCCGGAGGATGGATATGTTGTCCCAGTGGAAGTGGTGTCCTTCTTTGTCTGTGTGTAAGTAGCCGCAGCAGAGGGAGCAGCGAGAGCAAGGACCAGGGAGCTGCCGGGAAGGTAAAATAATTGTTTAAAAGCTTACCTCACGTATAGGTGGAGTGCACGCTAAACAGGAGCGGGCATGGGACAGCTGTGTAAGTGAGGTTATATATTTGGCCAGTTGCTTTACCCGAAACACTACTTAGGTAGTGTCTCCCACCCATCCTCCTCCCCTAACCAAAAAAAAAACAAGGTCCAGAACGCCGATTTGGTAAGGTTGCTAGTTTTTTTTAATATAGTCTGTTTGGGAATTCAGAACAGTGGGAATGGAGGTTAGGACAGTTGAACGTTCCTCCTGCAGATTGTAGGAGGTAAGGGTCACCATGAGTGTCCCTGCTGACTGCATCTGCGGGAAGTGCACCCAACTCCAGCTCCTCGGAAACCGCGTTAGGGAACTGGAGCTGGAGCTGGATGAATTTCGGATTATTCGGGAGGCGGAGGGGGTTATTGGGAGGAGTTACAGGGAGGTAACCTCAGGTACAGGAAAAAAGGTAGATGGGTTATAGTCAGGGGATAGTGCCCGAAACATCAATTCTCCTGCTCCTTGGATGCTGCCTGACCTGCTGTGCTTTTCCAGCAACACATTTTTCAGCTATAGTCAGGGGACGGAAAGGGAACCAGCAGGCAGTGCAGGGATGCCCTATGGCGTAGACCTTTTTGGATATTGTTGTGGCGGATGACTTACCAGGGGAAAGCAATGGGGCACAGGGCTCTGGCACAGAGTCTGTCCCTGTCCCTGTTGCTCAGAAGGGAAGGGGGAAGAGGAGCAGAGCAGTAGTCTTTGGGGTCTCCATAGTTAGGGGGACAGATACCAGGTTCTGTGAGAAGGAGCGAGACTCATGGTTGGTGTGTTGCCTCCTAGTTGCCAGGGTTCGTGATGTCTTGGATCATGTTTACGGGGTCCTTGAGGGGGAGGGGGAGCAGCCCCCAGGTTGTGGTCCACATAGGCACCAATGATATAGGTAGGAAGAGAGATGGAGATTTAAGGCAGAAATTCAGGAAGCTAGGATGGAAGCTTAGAGCGAGGACAGACAGAGTTGTTATCTCTGATTTGTTACCCGTGCCACGTGCTAGCGAGACAAGGAATAGGGAGAGAGAGGAGTTGAATACGTGGCTACAGGGATGGCGCAGGAGGGAGAGTTTTTGTTTCCTGGATAATTAGGGCTCATTGTAGGGTAGGTGGGACCGCTACAAACAGGATGGTCTTCACCTGAACCAGAGGGGTACCAATATCTTGGAGGAAATTTGCTAATGCTCTTCATTGGGTTTAAACTAATTCAGCAGGGGGATGGGAACCTGAATTGTAGCTCCAGTGTACAGGAGGTTGAGAGTAGTGAGGTCAGAAAGATGGTTTCAAGGTCACAGGAGTGTACCGACTGGCAGGAAGGTGGTTTGAAGTGCATCTACTTCAGTGCCAGGAGCATCTGGAATAAGGTGGTGAACTTGCAGCATGGGTTGGTACCTGGGATTTCGATGTTGTGGCCATTTCGGAGACATGGACAGAGCAGGGACAGGAATGGTTGTTGCAGGTTCCGTGATTTAGATGTTTCAGTAAGAACAGAGAAGATGGTAAAAGAGGGGGAGGTGTGACATTGCTTGTCGAAGGCAGTATTACGGTGGCAGAAAGGACGTTTGAGGACTCCTCTACTGAGGTAGTATGGGCTGGGGTTAGAAACAGGAAAGGAGAGGTCACCCTGTTGGGAGTTTTCTGTAAGCCTCCAAGTTGTACCAGAGATGTAGAAGAAAGGATAGCAAAGATGATTCTGGATAGAAGCGAGAGTAATAGGGTAGTTGTTATGAGGGGCTTTAACTTTTCAAGTATTGACTGGAAATGCAATAGTTTGAGTACTTTAGATGAGTCAGTCTTTGTCCAATGTGTGCAGGAGGGTTTCCTGACACAGTATGTAGACAGGCCAACAAGGGGCAGGCCACATTAGATTTGGTACTGGGTAATGAACCCAGCAAGGTGTTAGACTTGGAGGGAGGTGAGCACTTTGGTGATAGTGACCACAATTCAGTTACGTTTACTTTAGCGATGGAAAGGAATAGATATATAACACAGGGCAAGAGTTATAATGGGAAAAGGCAATTATGAGGTGATTAGGCAAAGTTTAGGATGTATAGGATGCAGAAGGAAACTGCAAGGAATGGGTACAATTGAAATGTGGAGCTTATTCAAGGAATAGCTACTGTGTGTCCTTGATAAGTATGTACCTGTCAGGCAGGGAGGAAATGGTCAAGTAAGGGAGCCATGGTTTACTAAAGAAGTTGAATCTCTTGTCAAGAGGAAAAAAGCGGCTTATGTTCGGATAAGATGTGAAGGTTCAGCTTGGGCGCTTGAGAGTTACAAGTTAGCCAGGCAGGACCTAAAGAGAGAGCTAAGAAGAGCCAGGAGGGGACGAGAAAACTCTTTGGCAGATAGGATCAAGGAAAGCCCTAAGGCTTTCTATAGGTATATCAGGAATAAAAGGATGACTAGGGTAAGATTAGGGCCAGTCAGGGACAGTAGTGGGAGGTTGTGTGTGGAGTCTGGTGAGATAGGAGAGGTGCTAAACGAATATTTTTCATCAGTATTCACACAGGAAAAAGACAATGTTGTCGAGGAAGATGGGAGTGAGGTTCACAAGGAGGAGGTGTTAGCAATTTTGGAAAGTGTGAAAATAGTTAAGTCCTCTGAGCCAGATGGGATTTATCCTAGGATTCTCTGGAAAGCCAGGGAGGGGATTGCCGAGCCTGTGGCTTTGATCTTTATGTCATCATTGTCAACAGGAATAGTACCAGAAGACTGGAGGATAGCAAATGTGGTTTCCTTGTTCAAGAAAGAAAGTAGAGACAACCCTGATAATTATAGACCAGTGAGACTTACTTCAGTTGTGGGTAAAGTGTTGGAAAGAGTTATAAGAGAGAGGATTTATAATAATCTAGAAAAGAATAATTTAATTAGGGATAGTCAACACAGTTTTGTGTAAGGTGGGATGTGCCTCACAAACCTTATTAAGTTCTTTGAGGTGGTGACCAAACAGGTGGATGAGGGTAAAGTGGTTGATGTGGTGTATATGGATTTCAGTAAGGGGTTTTATAAGGTTCCCCATGGTAAGCTATTGCAGAAAATACAGAGGTATGGAATTGAGGGTGATTTAGTGGCTGGGATCAGAAATTGGCTAGCTGAAAGAAGACAGAGGGTGGTGGTTGATGGGAAATGTTCATCCTGGAGTTCAGTTACTAGTGATGTGCTGCTAGGATCTGTTTTGGGGCCACTGCTGTTTGTCATTTTTATAAATGACCTGGCTTATGGCGTAAAAGGATGGATTAGTAAATTTGCAGATGACACTAAGGTCAGTGGAGTTGTGGACAGTGCCGAAGGATGTTGCAGGTTACAGAGGGACATAGATAAGCTGCAGAGCTGGGCTTAGAGGTAGCAAATGGAGTTTAATGTGGAAAAGTGTGAGGTGATTCACTTTGGAAGAAGTAACAGGAATACAGAATACTGGGCTAATGATAAGATTCTTGGTAGTGTAGATGAGCAGAGAGATCTCGGTGTCCATGTACATAGATCCCTGAAAGTTGCCATCCAGGTTGATAGGGTTATTAGGAAGGCGTACGGCGTGTTAGCTTTTATTGGTAGAGGGACTGAGTTTCAGAGCCATGAGGTCATGCTGCAACTGTACAAAACTCTGGTGTGGTTGCACTTGGAGTATTGTGTACAGTTCTGGTCACCGCATCATAGGAAGGATGTGGAAGCTTTGGAAAGGGTTCAGAGGAGATTTACTAGGATGTTACTTGTTATGGAGGGAAGGTCTTATGAGGAAAGGCTGAGGGACTTGAGACTGTTTTCGTTAGATAGAAGAAGGTTGAGAGGTGACTTCTTGAGACATATAAGATAATCAGAGGGTTAGATAGGGTGGACAGGGAGAGCCTTTTCCCTCTGATGGTGATGGCTAGCACGATGGGACGTAGCTTTACATTGAGGGGTGATAGACATTGGACAGATGTCAGAGATAGTATCTTTACTCAGAGTAGCAGAAGCGTGGAAAGCACTGCCTGCAACAGTGGTAGACTCACCAACTTTAAGGGCATTTAAGTGGTCATTGGATAGGCATATGGATGAAAATGGAATAGTGTTGGATAAATGGGCTTCAGATTGGTTCCACAGGTTGGCACAACATCGAGGGCCGAAGGGCCTGTACTGAGCTGGAATGTTTTATGTTCTATACTAGTGATCGTGGTGCATTGTATTTTGTGTACTAAAAAAGAACACAATTTCATGTCATTTTAGAACATTCTTGTGGGCTTGGTGCCAATGACTCTGGTGGTCTATCGGTTCACCTGCATTTCAATGAGGCTATACACGTTTGATGTCAATAAATGGAGGCTGGAGGGGAGAGGTCAGAAGTTTAGTGCATTTCAGAAAAAAAGAAAAGGCTGTGGTGTGGCGCAGTGACAGAGGTTCAGGAAGACAGAGGGACAGAAACATTGAGAAGTCTGCATGAGAAGGTGTGTCCCAGGAAAAGGCTGTTGAAACCTGAGCTGGGACAATGCGTTGCTTGCTCTGAGGTTAAAGTGAGAGGGAGTTTAGTTTGCAGTTTGTGTTTTAGGTGCCTCAGGGAGTGGCAACAGCTGAAAAAAAGCCACTCACGTTTTGTTTCGCCTATTTTTCCAAATCAACCTGGTCAGAGATGTTATTACCTCTGGAGCAGGTGGGACTTAAACTCAGGCCTTCTTGTCCAAGGGTAGGGATCCTACCACCGCAGCACAAGAGAGCTCAACAAAGGATGTGGAGGTGCTGGCCTCATGGTGTTGTTGCTGCACTGTTAATGCAGCTAATGTTCTAGGGGCCTGGGTTCAATCCTGCCATGCCAGATGATTAAAATTTGTAATCAATGATTAGATTAGATTCCCTACAGTGTGGAAACAGGCCCTTCAGCCCAACAAGCCCACACCGACCCTCCGAAGAGTAACCCACCCAGACCCATTTCCCTCTGACTAATGCACCTAACGTTATGGGAAATTTTAGCATGGCCAATTCACCTGACCTGCACATGTTTGGACTGTGGGAGGAAACCGGAGCACCCGGAGGAAACCCACGCAGACACGGGGAGAGTGTGCAAACTTCACACAGACAGTCACCCGAGGCTGGAATTGAACCTGGGTCCCTGGCGCTGTGAGGCAGCAGTGCTAACCACTGTGCTGGCCCAATGATGACCATGAATCCATTGTTGATTTTTGGGAAAACCCATCTGGGTCACTAATGTCCTTTAGGGAAGGAAACTGCCATCCCTACCCGGGCTGGCCTACACGTGACTCCAGACCCACAGCAATGTGGTTGAATTTTAACTGCACTCTGGGTAATTAGGGATGGGTAATAAATGCTGGCCTGGCCAATGACAGCCTCATCCTGTGAGTGAATAAAGAGAAATGAAAGTGCAGAAACTGACGGTAAGGAAGCTGATTGCTGCTGTGCATGTCTGAGCAAGGGGGAGTTGGTGTTGAGCTAGAGGGAAAACATCACTGAAATCTTCAATGTTCCTGAGGATAATGTGAGATAAAATGAATAGTTTGAATACTTTTCTAATGTTTGTACTGAAATCTTTCCAATTTTTTTTGTCTCCTGCGACATTATAGATGTTTTTCCAGTTTAATGATTGTTTTAGCAGACTCGTGTGAATGTGTTCAGTAGTTAACCTCATTTAAAATCACACAATACTAAGTTATAGTCCAACAGGTTCATTTGGAAGTCCAAGCTTTGGGAGTGCTGCTCCTCCATCAGGTAGCTATGGCCTCGCCAGCGATGCCCTCATCCCATGACTGAATTTAAATAATGTAGTTACATTGTCATTTGTCACACCTCATTGAAAATCCAGCGTGTTTCCCACCTGTACATAAACAGTGACTAGGTGATGGGATACTGGCCTCTGTGGAGTTATTTCAGGTATTCATATGTTTTTGGCTGAAACGCCTCTTTGGAACTGTCTGAGCCTATTGGGGACGGAATCGCATTCACGTAGCAACGTTCAATTTGCTGCTTGAGGTGGAGGGAGTGAAGGTGTAACCTGACTAATCTTTGTTAAATGTCACTGGAGCAATGGCTTGCCCTTGAGAGGTGTGGGTGGCGACCGTGCCCATTATCAGGATAATTGCCCAGCTCTCTAGTGACAGTCTGTTTGTGCAGTTTCTGTAGCGACCTGACCAAACATTCCCTCTTTCTGTCTCAGCAACACTCATTCCTAACACCTTCCACAAGCCTCAACACAGAGACTCTGTGACTGACAGCACAGACAGCCCACTGTAATCTCCCCACCTGGGACCGGTGGGCGAGACTGGGGTACAGGAGAAGGGGCAGTGTGGGGGGTGTGCCAGGAAGGGTAGTGGGTATTTAGTAACATTGGAGGTCAGTTACTAACGACAGCAGGAGCAACAAAATGCACCTTTAAGGACTTTTGGTACTTATTAAAGGTGAAACCAAGAATGTCATACAGCTATAGACAACCGGATTATTCAAAACAGCTGGATGTAAGTGCTAACAGTACCTCCCCATCACACAATGAGCAAAGCTTCTGCGTGTCCATTAACCTCTTCAAAATTCCTTGTTTAGTGACACACTGCGAGTGACCTAGGAAGACCTCAGGCTGTGAGGAGATGGTACATGGGGAGATCCCGGGTGTTGTACGACACACCAGACCAGCAGCTGAATTTATCTTTATTCCATTCACAGCTAGAGGAGCAACTGAAGATCTACCATGAGGAACTGGAGAAGAAGGATGAGGTTATCAGGACTCTGACCCGACTGAGGTGAGAACTGGAGCAAGCTCAAGTCCAAATATATAACCCCCCACCCCACCCCACCCCCAACCTCCTCCCCCAATGAGGCAGCAAAACCCCTTCCTGCCACCAGTTGTCTGCCAGTTAGAGGCTGTGGTTTCTGGGATCGTAGCCCCTGATGTGTGCATCTGAGGTTCCATGCTCATCCTCACTGAGATCATGCATCTGTCTTTGTGCAAGTGCACAGCTCACCCAGCCTCAGCTCCTAGACACTGGCCAAGCTCACTCACCATATGATTCCCAGCCTCTGACCTGTTCATATAGTCCTGGATACGGCTGGTCCTGTTGAGCTTCTGTTTAATAGTAAACCCCAGATTATGATAGCGGGGGATTCAGTGATAATAGCGCCATTGAAGGTCAAAGGGCGATGGTTAGAATAGATTCTCTACAGTGTGGAAACAGGCCCTTCAGCCCAGCAAGTTCCCACCAACCCTCCGAACAGTAACCCACCCAGACCCATTTTCCCTCCGACTAACGCATCTAACACTATGGGTAATTTAGCATGGGCAATCCACCTTAACCTGCACATTTTTGGAATATGGGAGGAAACCAGAGCACCCGGAGGAAACCCACGCAGATACGGGGAGAGTGTGCAAACTCCAGATAGACAGTTTCCCAAGGCTGGAATCCAACCTGGGTCCCTGGTGCCGCAAGGCAGCAGTGTTAACCACTGAGCCACTGTGCCATTAGATTGTCTCTTGTTGAAATGGTCACTATTTGGCATTTGTGTGGTACAAATGTTACTTGCCACTTGTCAGCCCAAGCCTGGATATTGTCCAGATTTTGTTGCATTTGAACATGGACTGCTTCAGTACCTGAGGAGTCATGAATCGTGCTGAACATTGTGCAATCATCAGTGAACACTCCCACCTCTGACCTTATGATGGAGGGAAGATTGACGAGGAAAGAAGGAAAAACAGAAAATGCTGGAAATGCTCAGCAGGTCTGACAGGATTTGGGGAGCAAGAAACAGAGTTAACATTTCAGGTCCGTGACCTTTAACCTGGTGTTCTGAGAAAGAAAAGATTGGTGCATTGGAGGGAGGAGGCTGAGTGGTGGGAGAGCCTACACTGATAGCGCCACTGATACATCCTTCTCCAGCTCTCTCCACCTCATTCATGTTCTCTCTGTCTCTTCACAGGAGAATTGATGGTTCAACGTCAAGCGTTACAAAGAACCCAGGTCTTTCAAAGGTATGTGTCCCTCCACCCACAGGGCAGGACTCCACATCATTCCATATGAGAGAGTTTGGGGCAGAATGGGGGTACTACAATGTAGCCCCAGAAATGAGGTCAGCTCGTATACAGATTGGATCCATGGCTTGAGATGTCACTTTAGCCATCTGCACTGATCGATTGCCAAATCAGCACAGGAATAAAACATACCTTCAGTCTGAGACTCCTTCTCCTGTGTTCCCTCAGCTCATTTTGTGATTTAGCTCCATTTCCAGGTGTCATCCTGCACCCACCTTTGGTGCAATGTCCCTTTAAGGATTCAACATAATAGTAACTCACAGGCCCCAGGCTCTCTGCACTGTCATCCTCCAGGAACAGGCTGTGTATGCATATTGTACACAATCTATAAATGAGGTGAAAGTGAGGACTGCAGATGCTGGAGATCAGGTTTGACATTGTGGTGTTGGATAAGCACAGCAGCATCCAAGGAGCAAGAAAATCACATTTCGGGCAAAATCAGACATTCCTGATGAAGGGCTTTTGCCCGAAACGTTGATTCTCCTGCTCCTCAGACGCTGTCTGACCAGCTGCGCTTTTCCAGCACCACACTCTTTACTCTAATCTATAAATGAGTTTAGCTGTACATAAACCCAACACTAGATCTTCAAGTTAACAGAATTCGTGTACCGCATTTGGGTTACTTTTAAATGGCACAAGAATATTATTAAACTGCAGGAGAGTGTGTGATCCTCAAATCAAGCCCTTTACATGAACGATTGAACGGACAGTGAGAAAAGTACAGAATGTGAGGCAGAGGCAGTGGTTCCTGTTCCCTAGGTCCCCTGCTTTGGATCCTAACAGTCACAGAGTCATAGAGATGTACAGCACGGAAACAGACCCCTTGGTCCAACTCGTCTGTGCCGACCGGATATCCCAACCCAATCTAGTCCCACCTGCCAGCACCCGGCCCATATCCCTCTGAGGCAAAAGTGAGGACTGCAGATGCTGGAAACCAGAGTTTAGATCAGAGTGGTGCTGGGAAAGCACAGCAGGTCAGGCAGCATCCGAGGAGCAGGAAAATCGACGTCTCGGGCAAAAGCCGTGGATGAAAGGCTATCCTATCTACCTGCGACTCCACTTTCAAGTCACTGATAACTTGTGTCTGAGCTCACTGAACCTTTTTTGAGGGGCGTGACAAGACATGAGATCATAAAGTATAGGAACAGAATTAGGCTATTCTGCCCATTGACTCTGCCCCACCATCCGATCATGGCGTGATATGTTTCTGCAACCCATTCTCCTGCCTTCTCCCTGTAACTCTTGACACCCTTACCAATCAGGAACCGACCTACCTCTGTCTTAAATACACTCAATGACTTGGTCTCCACAGCCCTCTGAGTTCCACTGATTCCCCACCCTCTGACGGAAGAAATTCCTCTTGCTCTCAGTTCCAAAGGGTTGTCCCTTCACCCTGAGGCTGTGCCCTCGGCTCCCAGTCTCTCCCATCAGTGGAAACATCTTCTCCATGTCCACTCTATCCAGGCCTCTCAGTATTCTGTACATTTCAATCAGACACCCCTCATCCTTCTGAACTCCATCGAGTACAGACCCAGGATCCTCAACCACCCCTCATATGACAAGGCCTTCATCCCTGGGTTATTTACAAGTCATTTCAAGAGGACCAGAGTACAAGAGCAGCAGATATTGCAGAGGAATGGCATGGTGGCTCAATGCTTAGCACTGATGCCTCACAGCATTAGGGACCTGGGTTTGGTTCCAGCCTTGGGTGACTGTCTGGGCTTCCTCTGGGTGCTCCGGTTTCCTCCCACAGTCCAAAGATGTGCAGGTTGGCCACGGGAAATTGCCCATAGTACCCAGAAATGTGCAGGCTGGGTGGATTAGCCATGGAGAAATGCACGGCTATTGGAATAGGATAGCCAGATGGGACGGTGCTCAGAGGGTCAGCGTGGACTTGATGGGCTGAGTGTCTGCTTCCACACCATAGGGATTCTATGTGTCTATACACTGCTGAGGCTGTATAAGGCTCTAGTTAGACCACATTTGGAATATTGTGAGCAGTTTTAGGTCCCATATCTAAGGAAGGATGTGTTGGTGTTGGAGTGAGTCCAGAGGAGGTTCACAAGAAAGATGGAGTCAGAAAGTCACACAGCACAGAAACAGACCCTTTGGTCCAACCAGACCGTGCTGACCACGTTCCCAAACTAAACTAGCCGCATTTGCCTGCTCCTGGCCCATATCCCTCCAAACCTTCCTTAGGACAAATTTCTGTTGTGCCTCCCGATTTATCCCCAGAAACTCCTGCCATTGCTGCTCCACCATCTTTCCTGCTCGGCTCCCCTTCCAATCAACCCTGGCCAGCTCCTCCCTCATGCCATTGTAGTTCCCTTACTCAGTAATAATAATGTTACATCGGATTCCAGCTTCTCCCTCTCAAACTGCAGAGTGGAGTCTATCATATTATGGTCACTGCCCCCTAGAGGTTCCTTCACCTTTAGCTCCCTAATCAAGTCTGCCATGCTACACATCTCCAAATTGGCACTGGTGGTACGGTGGCACAGTGGTTAGCGCTGCTGCCTCGCAGCACCAGGGACCCGGGTTTGATTCCCGCCTCAGGCGACTGACTGTGTGGAGTTTGCACGTTCTACCCGTGTCTGCGTGGGTTTCCTCCGGGTGCTCCGGTTTCCTCCCACAGTCCAAAGATGTGCAGGTCAGGTGAATTGGCCATGATAAACTGCCCATAGTGTTCAGTGCATTAGTCAGAGGGAAATAGGTCTGGGTGGATTGCTCTTCGGAGGGTTGATGTGGACTTGTTGGGCCGAAGGGCCTGTTTCCACACTGTAGGGAATCTAATCAAATCCAGAATTGCCTGTTCCCTAGTGGCCTCAACCACAAACTGCTCTAAAAAACCATTGTGTAGACATTCCATCAATTCCCTTTTCTTGGGATCCCCCACCATCCTGATTTTCCCAGTCCACCTACACAGTTAACATGCCCCATACTGCAGAAGGTGCTGTATAAATATGAGTCTGTTTTTTTCCCCCACACAATACTTCAGAGTGAATGACAGGAAGTTCAATCACATGGGATCCAGGGAGAGTGAGCCAAATGAACACAAAATTGACTTGATGATAGAAGGCAGAGAGTGGTGCTGGAGGGTTATCGTTCAGGATGGAGGCCTGTGACTAGTGGTGCGCCTCAAGGATTGGTGCTGGGTCCATTGTTAATTGTCATTTAGAAAAATGACTTGTGTGAGAATATGGGAAGCATGGTGAGTAAGTTTGTGGATAATATCAAACTTGGAGGCGTGGTGAACAGTAAAGAAGGTTATCTCAAGGTACAATGGGATTTTGATCTGATGGGCTGATGGGTTGAGGGGTAGCTGATGGAGTTTAATTTAGACAAATGCCAGGTGTTACATTTTGGTAAGACAAACCAGGGCAGGACTCACACAGTCAATGGGAGGGCCCTGGGGAGTGCTGTTGAACAGAGAGACCAGGGGCTTAGGTTTATAGTTCCTTGAAAGTGGAGTTGCAGGTAGTCAAGGTGGTGATGAAGGTGTTTGGCATGTTTTCCTTTATTGGTCAGTGCATTGAGTACAGGAGTTGGGACATCATGTTGCAGCTGCGTAGGATATTGGTGAGGCCACTTTTGGGATATTGTGTTCAATTCTGGTTGCCCTGCTGCAGGAAGGATATTATTAAATTGGAGAGAAAAGATTTACTAGGATGTTACTGGGGCTGGAAGGTTTGAGTTACAAGGAGAGGCTGGATAGGCTGGGACTTTTTCCCTGGAGCATCGGAGCCTGAGGGGTGACCTTGTAGAGGTTTTTAAGATCATGAGAAGCATGGATAGGGTGAACAACCAAGATCTATTTCCCAGGCTAGAGGAATTCAGAACTAGAGGGCATAGGTTTAGGGTGAGAGACAGAAAGTTATAAAAGAGCCCTAAGGGGTAACTTTTTCACACAGAGGGTGATACATGTATGGAATGAGCTGCCAGAGGAAGTGGTGGAGACTGGTACAGTTATAGCATTTAAAAGACAGTTGGATAGGTACATGGTTAAGAAAGGTTTGGAGGGATATGGGCCAAATGCAGGTGAATTGGACAGTTTTGTTTGGGATACCTGGTCAGTATGGAGAGGTGGACCGAAGGGCCTGTTTCTGTGCTGTATGATTGAATTGAATTGAATTTATTGTCACGTGTACTGAGGCACAGTGAAAATCTTTGTCTTGTGAGCCACACAGGCAGATTCCAGAGTTAAGTAGCATAGATAGTAAATAATAGGCAAACAGCGGCAAAAACAAATGTTAAGAGTTTGAAAGTCCATTCCGTATTCTAACAACATTCCGGTAGAAACTGTTCCGAAACCAGCTGGTGCGTGTGTTCAGGCTTCTGTACCTTCTCCCCGATGGTAGAGGTTGTAGATAAACATTCCCAGGGTGGGATGGATCTTTGAGAATGCTGGCGGCCTTTCCTTGACAGCGGGGCCTGGTAGATGGATTCTACAGATGGGAGGTTGGCCTTCGTGATTGCCCGGGCCGAGTTCATCGCTCTCTGTAACTGTCTCCGATCTTGAACGGTACAGTTACCATACCAGGGAGTGATACATTCAGACAGAATGCTCTCAATGGCGCACCTATAAAAGTTGGCAAGGGTATTCGCCGTCATGCCAATCGATGTCTCTATAAAAGTTGTGCGTATTGGAACACTTGTGAGGTGCAGAGAATTTGGAAAGTATGATCTTTCTGTAGCTGAACATTGAGGAAACCAACACCATGGCCTTCTAGCCTTGTCTGAAATTCCACTCCCTCTTAACATATTCTGTTGCCCTTCCTTGAGGACAGCTCCCTGCCTCGGGGGCACTTCAACCCCTCCATGGGCTTACGTCCATCACAAGGATCTCCAACATTGGGTTCCCCAACCCTCCCAGCTCCTCCTGCCAAACAAACGTTGCCATGTCCTTGAGACTATATTCTTTCAGCTCGACATTCCACCCAGTTTGGCTTAATATTCTCTGGGATACAGGATCTTATTGAAAATTCCGGACATCTCCTGGGTGACACGGTAGATGCTGAAATGCTGAGAGCCCAGAAACATCGGCCATGGAATAATGGGTCAGCCATTTAGGGCTGAGGGGAGGAGAAATCTTTTCACTCGGAGTGTTGCCATTTGTTGGAATTTGGTAGCCCAGAGAGCTGTGGCTGGTCAGTCGCTGTGGATGGGTTTTTGGGAATTGATGGACATGAGGATATGGTGGGCAATGGCATTGATCAAGGGGGTCAGGTGTGATCCTATCGATCAGGTGGAGCAGGCTGAAAGATCATAACACAAAGGAGCAGCAGTAGGCCATTCAGCCCATCGAGTCTGCTCCACCATGATCTGATCATCCTCAACTCCACTTTCCTGCCTTTCCCCCTTAACCCTTGATCCTATTACTGATTAAAAATCCGTCTCTCTCAGCCTTGAATATCCTGAATGCCCCAGCCTCGATGGCTCACTGTGGGAAAGAATTCCACAGATTCACTCCCCTCAGAGAGGAGAAATTCTTCCTCCTCTCCATATGAGATGTGTGACCCCCTATTCTGAGATGATACCCTCTGGTCCTAGACTCTCCCCCACAAGGGGAGACATCCTCTCCACATCTCCCCTGTCACGTCCCCTAAGAATCTTGTCAGTTTGTTTCAGTAAGGTCACCACTCATTCTTCTAAACTGCAGTGAGTACAGGCCCCAACCTCCTCAACCTCTGTCTCCTCAGGGCAACTAAGGATGGACAATAAACGCTGGACTACCCAGTGATATGGGAATTAAAAACTATATCCCTCTGTACCAGTAACAGCCTAGGGACCCTTCTCTGGATTGCCTCCAATGTGAGTCTATCTTTCCTTAGATACAGGGCCCATACTGTTCGCAGTATTCCAGCTGTGCTCTGACCTGAGCCTTGTACAGTATAAGCAAAACTTTGCTATTTTTATTTTCCATTCTCTCTGAAATAAAGGCCAACATTCCATTTGCCTTCCCTATCACCCACTGAACTTGGTTGCTGGTGTTTTTGTGATTAATGCACCAAGATTCCCAAATCTCTCGCTGCTGCAGTTTTCTGCAGACTTTTTCCATTTAAACAATATTCAGCTCCTCTATTCTTCCTGCCAAAGTGTGTAATTTCACATTTCCCCACATTAGATTCCACTTGTGAGGTTTTTCCCCCTCCATTAACCTGTCTGTATCCCTCTGCAGACTCTCTGTATTATCTTCACCAATTGCCTTCCCAACTACTTTTGTGTCACTGCCAAAGTGTGTAATTTCACATTTCCCCACATTAGATTCCACATGTGAGGTTTTTTCCCCCTCCATTAACCTGTCTGTATCCCTCTGCAGACTCTCTGTATTATCTTCACCAATTGCCTTCCCAACTACTTTTGTGTCATTCCCAAACTTGGCTATAGCACACTCACTTTCCTCATCCAAGGCATTAATGGAAATAATTACAGCACTGACCCATGTGACGCTCCACTAGTTACAGGTTCCCATCCTGAAAATGCTCCCTCCTTATCCCAAGACTCTGTTTTGTATTCCTGCTCCCATTCCTGTTCCCATTCCTGCTCCTATCCCTATTCCCAATCCTCCTCCCATTCTTGCTCCTGTTCCTGTTCCCATTCCTGCTCCCATTCCTGTTGCTATTCCTGCCGTTATAGTTCTCCTTGCAGCATAAATTCCAAATCTGGGTGTGGCTCTTCCCAAAGCTGATGTTGGGACTCTATCTGACTCCCTGTCTGTAGTGTGTGTGCCCTGACTGGGAGTCTGTACAGAGCTCCCTCCCAGCAGCTGGGAGCCGCACAGCGCACACCCTGAGACCAAGGGGGAAGAGGGTAATGATGAGATGTGAGAGTGATCCAGCCTGCTGGACCAGGAGCACAGCCCAGTCACTGGGTGAAATGGTTCATTATCAGAACCTGCCCTTTCCCATGGCAGCTCTGTTTGAATGGGTGTAGCAGCGGCCCACCAGTAACGTTGAGCTGTCAAGGCCGTGAGATTCAGACCCTCTCGCTCTCTGCCACTCAGAGAAATGAGTCCCACCAAGCCCAGGGTGACAGCCGACCCCAATGCAGCCGATGAAATCCTGCCACGTTTGTGGGATTAACCTCCTCAGATCAAACCAACCAGAAGGTGCGCAATGTCACCCGAGTGAGACATCAGGATCACAAATCACCTCGAATCCATTCTGTTTCCTGGGATCCCAGTTTGCAATCGGCTGCTGGGGATCCACTGCGTGGGCTTCCAGTTCAAGATCCACTGGTCATTCTGGATGGCCAGATCTTGCAAAGCTTTTGTTGGCCGGAGGGAAACCCAGATTTGAGAGACCGGTGCTCATTGATCGAGAGGAAATTGAATGAATTTTGAACAATTTTGCCTCCCACTTTCAACACCAGGGGGCACCATTACCCCAGAAATCCAGAGCAATTCTCATTTTCCAAGTTGTTTCTCATTTCTTCTGGCCTGAATTCTCAGAGATTATTCACTACTCAACTCTAAACACAAATCATTATTGGGCCAATTTCATTAAAATTGTACTCTTCTACTCTTTTAAATGGAAAACGAAGCTCTCTCTATACTGTCTGGTTAGAATTAGATTTTTTTGTCAAATAGATACAGTCAAAACTTTACAATACTGCACCATCTTAGGTACAAAGGTCCCTAGGAACAGATTCTAAAGAACAAATTCTTTGGGGATAAAAGTTAGGAAAATAAAGCAATAAGAAGTCCAGCATTTACTGATCGTAGGAATAAATTAGGAAATAAAGAAATGAAAACTTCAGAATTCTTTTCAACCAAGTCCATGACAGAACCAAGACTCAAGGAGGACTCCCCTCCCCTCGCCACCGTCTGCTCCAGACCCACCAACTTAGGACTCACCATCTCTTCACCACTGAAGCCACACTCGCCCCGCAATCAGGAGACCCCACTCTGTCCCCATCGAAAACTCCCAGGACGGGGACAGCACAGGGTTAAATACAGAGTAAAGCTCCCTTTACACTGTCCCTCTATCAAACACTCCCAGGACAGGGACAACACAGGGTTAGATACAGAGTAAAGCTCCCTCTGCATTGTCCCCATCAAACACTCCCAGGACAGTGACAGCACAGGGTTAAATACAGAGTACAGCTCCCTCTACACTGTCCCTCTATCAAACACTCCCAGGACAGGGACAGCACAGGGTTAGATACAGAGTAAAGGTCCCTCTACACTGTCCCCCCATCAAACACTCCCAGGACAGGGACAGCATGGGGTTAGATACAGAATAAAGCTTCCTCTACATTGTCCCCCATCAAACATGCCCAGGACAGGGACAGCACGGGATTGAATATGGAGTAAAGCTCCCTCTACACTGTCCTCTATCAAACAGTCCCAGGACAGGGGCAGCACTGGTTTGGATATGAGTGTGGTGCAGGTGGAGTTGGTAACGTGAGTACATCTATGTGCGAGCAGATGAATTAGGGCCAGGAGTAGGCCATTCAGTCTCTCGAGTCTGCTCAGTGAGAGTCACGTCTAGTCTGATTGTGACCTCCACTCTCACCAACCCCAATATCCTTTGACTTCCTCACTATAGAAGAATCTATCTGCTTTTAAGGTTTTTGGTGACCCTGCCTCCACCAGTCTCGATATCACAGAGTTCTTGCAGGGAGAAAGTAATCCTCCTCATCTCCACTTACGGCAGAACCTGGAATTTAATGGGAAATTTTCTTGTTGTGAAATCTCCCACTCTGTGTGTCACCTTCAGTGAAAACCACCTCCCAGTTTTCTAAACTCCAGTGGGCACAGGCACAGTCTTTTCTTTGGAGATAATCTCTCCCCATGCATGCTGTCAGTCAAGTGAACTTTCTCTGAATGATCTCAAACGTGTTTAGATCCTTTCTGAAGAGCAATACTGTACACTGTTCCAAATGTGGTCTCACCAACACTTTGGAGAACTGCAGCTGGACATTCCTATGTTTTATTGCATTCCTCTTGCAATAAATAACATTCCATTTGGCCAAAGTCTGACAAATGGAATATAGTGTGTAAAGCATGCGAGGTGATGCACTTTGGCAGGAGGAATAGAGGAGGTGTATGTTATTTAGATGGAGGAAGTCCTCAGGAAGCATTGTGTTATTGCTGCTGAAGGCGTTACACGGACTCAGGAAATATTCTGGTAATCTGGGTTCAAATCCTACCTTCGCAAATGACAGAATTTAAATTCAATAAAAATCTGGAATTAAAAAGTCCAATGATGTCCATGCTAATCTTCATTAAAAACCCCATCTGGTTCACTAATCTCCTTTGGGGAGGAAACTCTGCCACCCCCAATCAGTTTCCCTGTGACTCCAGACCAATATGGCTGACTCTCCCCTGCTCCCTGCAATGGCCTGGCCGCTCACTTGTACCAAACATGACACAGGATCAGAAATATGTTGAAAATGGGTTGACCGTCAGCGCTGATTGTGTTGCCATAACAGCCTACAGCCCCATCAACCCTGCCAGGACCTACCAAAGATCCTGAGAGATGATCACCTTCCAAACCCAGGGCTGTCACCATCTAGGAGGAGAGTCCATCCTGAAGAAGGCATATGGCGTACTGGCTTTTATTGGTAGAGGAATTGAGTTCCGGAGTCCTGAGATCATGTTGCAGTTGTATAAGACTCTGGTGCGGCCGCATCTGGAGTATTGTGTGCAGTTTTGGTCGCCATACTATAGGAAGGATGTGGAGGCACTGGAACGGGTGCAGAGGAGGTTTACCAGGATGTTGCCTGGTATGGTAGAAAGATCGTATGAGGAAAGGCTGAGGCACTTGGGGTTGTTTTCATTAGAGAAAAGAAGGTTAGGTGGGCTTGGATCGGCGCGACATCGAGGGCCAAAGGGCCTGTACTGCGCTGTATTTTTCCATGTTCTATGTTCTATGAAATATCACAATATTCAAGGCTATGTGCATCGTGCAGGAACGTAGGACTGGTGAAGGTAGCAGTGCAGTTTTGATGGGCTGAAGGGCCTCATCTGTCTACACTCTATAATTCTGTGATAAGAGCAGCGGATACATGGGAACACCACCCCCTGCAAGTTCTCCTCTAAGCCCCTCACCATCCTGACTTGGAAATATATCACCGTTTCTTCAGTGTCACTGGGTCAGAATCGTGGAATTCCCTCCCTAAGGGCATTGTGGGTCAACCCACAGCACATGGACTGCAGCGGGTCAAGAAAGCAAATCAATGGCCGAGTGGTGATATCAAGGCTGGTCTATGCATCCAGAAACCCAGGTAAGGTTCTGGAGACCTGGGTTCAAAGGGCAGTTGGTAGAATTTGATTTAATTCAAGTCACAGGTAGATAGGATAGTGAAGAAAGTGGTTAATTCATTGGTTGGTGTATTGAGTATAGGAGTTGGGAGGTCATGTTGTGGCTGTACAAGACGTTGGCTAGGCCAGTTTTGGAATACTACATGCAATTCTGGTCTCCCTCCTATCGGAAAGAATTTGTGAAACTTGAGAGGGTTCAGAGAAGATTTACAAGGCTGTTGCCAGAGTTGATTCGGAGGGGCCGGTGTAGGACTGGGGTGGACAAAGCTAAAAAATCACACAACACCAGGTTATAGTCCAACAGGTCGAATTGGAAGCACTAGCCTTCAGAGCCCACCACCACCTGATGAAGGAGCAGTGCTCCGAAAGCTAGTGCTTCCAAATAAACCTGTTGGACTATAACCTGGTGTGGTGTGATTTTTACCATTGCCAGGGTTGGAGGGTTTGAACTATAGGGAGTGGCCGAATAGACTGGGGCTGTTTTCCCTGGAGCGTCGGAGACTGAGGGGTGACCTTATAGGGGTTTATAAAATCGTGAGGGTCATGGATAGGATAGACAAGGTCTTTTCCCTGAGGTGGGGAAGTCCAGAACTAGACGGTATAGGTTTAGGGTGAGAGGGGAAAGATATAAAAGAGACCTCAGGGGCAACTTTTTCACACAGAGGGTGGTACGTGCATGGAACGAGCTGCCAGAGGAAGTGGTGGAGGCTGGTATGATTACAACATTTAAAAAGGCATCTGGGTGGGTATATGAGGAGGAAGGGTTTAGAGGGATATGGGCCAAGATTAATTTAGGATGTCTGGTTGGCATGGATGAGTTGGACTGAAGGGTCTGTTCCTGTACCATACACCTCTATGCAGACATCACATTTATTATCCCTGATCACAGCTGACAGTTAACTACATGTAGACCAACTACATGTAAGGACAGCAGATTCGTACCTGAAAGAACATTAGTAACCAGATAGTTTCCCCCCAACATTAGACTTTGATGTTTATTAAATTCAGATTCCACCATCTGCTGCAGCAGAATTCGAACGCATGTCCCAAGGACATTACCTGGGTCGGGGTGGGGGGCATCATTTCCCATTGCTCTCTGGCTGAAGTATAGATGATGTTGAAGGGTCTTGACTGGGTGGTGGTGCTGGGGGGGGAAGGACCTTTCCTGTTGTCGGAGAATCTCAAACTGGAAGTTATTACTGAAAACAAGGAAGAGAGAATAACTCTGTACCTGAAGGCTGCTAGTCTTTGGAACACTTTCCCTGAAAAAAGTGATGGAAGGAAGGTCTTCAAATAGTTTTAAGGCTGAAGTGGTGAGGCTCTTGTTGAGCAAGAGGGTGAAAGGTTAAGACGGGAACAAAGATAGGAGATTACAATCAGAGCAGCCATGAGCAGACTTGAGGGGCTGAAACACCTCCTCCTGTCCTAGATCATACATCCAAGTGATGTATGATTTATACGATAAATCTACGATAGACAAATGACTGGAAAATCTTCTTCATTTAGTGATGAAAACTGTAGTTTACCAAATAAAAAGAGATGTTGTGTATCTGTAGCACGTTTGGAGATCATAAGTGTTTCTCAGTTAATAGAATTGTAGAATCATTGAGTGTTACAGTACAGGAGAGGCTATTCGACCCATCATGCCTGTACCAGCTCCTGAAATGTCTACCCAGCCAGTCCCACTCCCCATCCCTGTCTCCGTAACCCTCTGACTCCATCCCTTTCCAACATATACCCAGCTCTCTTCTGAAACCTCTGATAGAATCCTCCTTCCTCACTCTCCCAGGCAGCGCATCCCAAAACCGAACAACTCTCGGAGTGAAGAGGTTTCTCCTCACCTCACTCCTGGCTCTCTTGCTGACAATCTCAAAACCGTGACCCCTAGTTACTGACATACTCCCTAATGGGAACAGAATATCCTTCTGTACCCTGTCAGAACTGTGCATTATTTTGGACACCTCAATAAGGTCACTTCTAAACTGTCTCTGTTCCAAGGAGGATCAGCCCAATCTCTCTAATTGTTCCTTGTACTAAAATCCCTCATTGCTGGTATCACTCAAGTGAATACCCTTAGCACTCTTTCCAGGGCTTTTTAAAATTAATTAACTCACTCCATGGGATGTGGGTGTTGCTGGCTGGGCCTAGCATTTACTGCCCATCTCTAGTTGCCCCTTGAGAAGGTCGAGTGAGCTGCCTACTTGAACCGTGTTCTGTCAGTTGTCCCACAATGCCCTGAGGGAGGGAATTCCAGGATTCTGACCCAGTGACACCGAAGGAACGGCGATATATTTCCAAGTCAGGATGAGTTGCTCGGAGGGGAACTTGCAGGAGGTGGTGTTCCCATGTATCTGCTGCCCCTTATCCTTCCAGATGGAAGTGGCCGTGGGTTTGGAAGGTGCTGCCTGAGGATCTTTGGTGAGTTTCTGCAGTGGGTCTTGTAGGTGGTACACACTGCTGTTACTGAGTGTCGGTGGGGGAGGGAGTGGGTGTTTGTGGATGTGGGGCCAATCAAGCGGCTGCTTTGTCCTGGATGGTGTCAAGCTTCTTGAGTGTTGTTGGAGCTGCCCCCATCCAGGGCAAGTGGGGAGTAACATCCTTCCTTAAATAAGGTGCCCAGAACTGAACGCAATGCTCCAAATGTGGTCTGACCCAATGATTTGTCAAGGTGTAGCGTCACTTCCTTCCTTTCTACTCTATGCCCGTGTGTATAAACACAAGGATCCTATAAACCAACTTAACATCTGCTACAACTTGCTTGGTCACCTTCAGAGAATCATGTACATGATCCCCGAGGTCCATCTGATCCTCTACTCCCCCCAGAGTTGTCCCATTGAGGCCTGTATTGTCTCTGTGTGTGTGTTTTTTTAACCATCCCCTCCCGTTTCTCTGCATTGAAATCCATCTGACAGGTGTCTGCCCATTGGCCAATTGGTCCATGTCCCTCTGAAGTCCCTCAGCATCATCCTCACTATTCTCCCCAGCCTAGTGCCATCTGCAACGTTAGAGATTTTACCCTCAACCCCCAACTCCAAATCCTTGAGGTAAATCAGAAAAAGCAAGGGTCCCTGGAAAACACCACAATCAACTCATCCCCAATCTGAGAAATGCCCACCTCTACCCACCATCTGGATCCTATCTTTGAGCCTCCAATCCTTGCTGCCAAGGACCCAGCAATCCCAAACCATTCCTGTGTTCACCAACCTGACACATGACCCTCTCTCGGTTGCTTCCTGAAAGTCCAAGTATACAACATCCACAGCACCACCCTCACCCACTGCCTGGGTCACCTCGTCAAAGAACTCAATGACTTTTGTCAGCCATGACCTGTCCCTGACTAAGCCAACACTGACTGGCTAGTATGAATTTATTTTTCTATAAGTGTATGTTTCCCTTATCCCATATTAAACCCCCCACCAGTTTTCCCACTATCGATGTCACAGTGAGAGGTCTGTCGTTTTCTCTGGGAGACAGTATTTTTGGGAGGTGTGGGCTCTGCTGTTAGTGTAGGAAGCTGGATGATTCTGAGGCCAGGGTTTAATTGTGTTGAATGTTTGGTGCAGGTGGCAGAGTATCGAGAGAGACAGCCAGCAAAGGAGCTTTCATCACTGCAACTGAGGGGAGACCTGGCCAGGTACAAGGACAGTGATGTTCGACAAACCTCACTCATCCCGGTCCTGAGCACAGGACACGGCCAGGAATTCCCAGCAACCGCAGCCAGTGTGCAGAATCACACAAACGCCAGCCTACAGAGTGAGAACCAGGCGCTGAGGGAGAGAATCTCCGAACTGGAGGAACGGCTCAGGTAATCATCGGAGAGCCCGAAACATTCCAAATTAGTCACTATTTGCTTCTCCTCAGTGCCCTCCTGATCGGCACCACATCCACAAACATCCACTCCCTCCACACTTGGTACCAGCAGTGTGTACCATCTACAAGATGCACTGCAGGAATTCACCTCTCGTGAAGGGGCTGACTCTCACTGGGGTACGGGGTCCCCTTCCCTCTCCTGAAGGGGCTGACTCTCAATGGGGTAAGGGGTCCCCCTCCCTCTCCTGAAGGGGCTGACCCTCACTGGGGATAGGGTCCCCCTCCCTCTCCTGAAGGGGCTGACTCTCACTGGGGTACAGGGTCTCCCTCCCTCTCCTGAAGGGGCTGACTCTCACTGGGGTACGGGGTCCCCCTCCCTCTCCTGAAGGGGCTGACCCTCACTGGAATACGGGGTCTCCCTCCCTCTCCTGAAGGGGCTGCCCCTCACTGGGGTACGGGGTCTCCCTCCCTCTCCTGAAGGGGCTGCCCTTCACTGGGGTACGGGGGGGCTGACTCTCACTGGGGTACGGGGTCCCCCTCCCTCTCCTGAAGGGGCTGACCCTCACTGGGGGATAGGGTCCCCCGCCCTCTCCTGAAGGGGCTGACTCTCACTGGGGTACGGGGTCCCCCTCCCTCTCCTGAAGGGGCTGACCCTCAATGGGGTATGGGGTCCCCCTCCCTCTCCTGAAGGGGCTGACTCTCACTGGGGTATGGGGTCCCCCTCTCTCTCCCGAAGGGGCTGACTCTCACTGGGATACAGATTGTTGACCCTGATGGAGGGCTCCTGTGAAGACCCTTTCCCTTTGGGAGGGGGAACTCCCTCCTGCCTTTCCCTGCCCATTGTCCTGAGTGTGATGCCCTGTCTCTGCTCCCTGTGGACTGGTGCCGTCTCTCATGTCATGTTCAAGGTGTTGTTGTTGGTGAGTTTCCTGTTTGGGAGAGGAGTTGTAGCAGTGTGGGCGAAGGGGCGTGGTGGGGAGGGAGGGTGTGGGCAGAGACGGCTGTGTGGGTGCTGCCCTTTGATGTGACACCATTACTGTCTGCCCCCCACCCCCGACAGGCTGCACTTACGAGAGAGGGAGCTCAGTGAGCAGAAGGTGGTGATTCTGGAGAGGAGACTGGCCACAGGCATCGAGAAACTCGCCCTGAGCCTGAACACGGAGCCTGGGGGCCAACGGGATCCACTTGAGTACCTGACCAGCAAGGTGAGGCCATTCAGCCCCCTGACTGGGATAGCCTGAGGAAAGCCAGCAGCTGAACGGAGGTGATGACAATGTTTGGGAAGAAGACAATGGCTTCTTGCTAATGGGCCAATGGGAGCAGCAATGCTCCTGTCGGGATCTCCATGCTTGCATGCTGCTTCCTGGGGTTGGGATGTCATCGGTCTTTCCATTCAAAGATCTACCTCATGCACCTCCAGGGTGGGGAATGGAACCCCTTCCCCACACATCCCCAGGGTGGGGAATGGAACCCCCACACATACAGAGATACACACACACACACACTGACTCATATACACACACACACGCACACTGACTCATATATACACATGCACACTGACTCATATACACACACACACGCACACTGACTCATATATACACACGCACACTGACTCATATACACACACACACGCACACTGACTCATATATACGCACACTGACTCATATACACACACACCCATACTGACTCATATGTACACGCACACACATGCATGCTCACACAGACTCATGCACACACACTCAGGCACGTACACAAGGACTCATATGCACATGCACAGGCACGTACACATGCACATGGACTCATATGCGCACACACACACATACATTCTCTCTCTCTCTCTCTACCCCTCTCTCCCCCTCCCCCTCTCTTTACCTTAAGGTTGACAAGTCCCCAGGTCCAGATGTAATCTATCCCAGTTTACTGAGGGAAATGAGAGAGGTATTAGATGGGTCCTTACCAGATAACTTTGCAGCATCCTTAAACATGGGTGAGGACCTGGAGAATTGGTAACATTGTCCCCTTGTTTAAGAAGGGTAACATGGATAATCCAGGTAATTACAGACCGGTGAGCCTGACATCGGTGGTAGGGAAGCTGCTGGAGAAGATAGTAAGGGATAGGATCTATTTACATTTGGAAGAAAATGGGCTTATCAGAGATAGGCAGCATGGTATTGTGCATGGAAGGCCATGTCTTACCAACTAACCAGAATTCTTTGAGGAAGTGACAAAATTGATTGATGAGGAAAGGGCTGTAGATGTCATGTACATGGACTTTAGTAAGGCGTTTGATAAGATTCCACATGGCAGGCTGATGGACAAAGTGAAGTCATATGGGGTCCAGGGTGTACTACATAGATGGATAGAGAACTGGCTGGGCACCAGGAGACAGAGAGTAGTAGTGGAAGGGAGTTTCTCAAAATGGAGGCCAGTGGTGTCCCACAGGGATCCGTGCTGGGACCTCTGTTGTTTGTGATACACATAAATGATCTGGAGGAAGGTATAGGTGGTCTGATTAGCAAGTTTACAGATGACCCTAAGATTGGTGGAGTAGCAGATAGTGAAGGGGACTGTCAGAGAATACAGCAGAATATAGATAGATTGGAGAGATGGGCAGAGAAATGGCAGATGGAGTTTAATCCGGGCAAATGCGAGGTGATGCATTTTGGAAGATCAAACTCAAGAGCGAACTATACAGTGAATGGAAAAGCCCTGGGGAAAACTGATGTACAAAGAGATCTGAAGGTGGCAACACAGGTCGATAGAGTGGTCAAGAAGGCATCCAGCATGTTTTCCTTTATTGGATTGGGTATTGAGTACAAGAGCTGGCAGGTCATGTTACAGTTGTATTGGACTTTAGTTCGGCCACATTTGGAATATTGCGTACAGTTCTGGTCGCCACATTACCAAAAGGATGTGGATGATTTGGAGGTTCACCAGGATGTTGCCTGGTATGGAGGGTACTAGCTACGAGGAGAGGTTGAGTAGGTTAGGATTATTTTCATTCAAGAGCTGGCAGGTCATGTTACGGTTGTATTGGACTTTAGTTCGGCCACATTTGGAATATTACCAAAAGGATGTGGATGATTTGGAGGTTCACCAGGATGTTGCCTGGTATGGAGGGTACTAGCTACGAGGAGAGGTTGAGTAGGTTAGGATTATTTTCATTAGAAAGATGGAGGTTGAGGGGGGACCTGGTTGAGGTCTACAGAATCATGAGAGGTATAGACACGATAGATAGCAAGGAACATTTTCCCAGAGTCGGGGAGTCAGTTACTAGGGGTCACGAGTTCAAAGTGAGGGGGAAAGGTTGAGGGGAGATATGTGTGGAAAGTTCTTAATACCGAGGGTGGTGGGTGCCTGGAAGGTGGGCATGATAGCGCAATTTAAGATGTATCTAGACAGATACATGAATGGGCAGGGAGCAGAGGGATACAGATCCTTAGAAAATAGCCAGCAGGTTTAGATAGAAGATCTGGACTGGTGCAGGCTTGGAGGGCCGAAGGGCCTGTTCCTGTGCTGGAAGGTTCTTTGTTCACACACGTGAATGATCTGGGTCTATGCTGAAAGTTCCTTGTTTCGATTGGACGGTGAGTCGATGTATTTTGCCTCCAGGTTTCGGAGCTGGTTCAGGAACATGCCCAATGGGAGACCAAGATAGCGACACTGGAGGAAACCCTGACCAATCAGGAGCTGGAGTTCAGGGCCAGTCGCCAGACCCTGATGAAGCTGGTGTCTGATGCCGGCAAGGCCCAGCAGGAGGCAGCCTTGAGCAGTCAGGATGTGAAGACTATCAGAAAGGTAAAGCAACAGCAACAGGCCACTCAGCAAACAGGCCTGCACACATCCAGTCTCCATCAACCCATTACAGTCCACCCCCTCAACATCGCCTTCTACTGGCCTCTTCACCATGTATCTATTCTCCCTTTCCAGGTCATTCAATCAGCACAGAAATTCTCCAAGGGTCCCAATCTCACCACACTGTGGATAAAGAATTCTCAGAGTTCCTTATTCGCTTATTAGTGACAGTCATACATTTTAAAATCTGCCTTGTACAAGAGGAAAAACTTTACTCCATCTACCTTGTCAGATCCTTTTATATCTTAAAGACATCTTGCTATGCCACACTTCATTCTATAACCTCCAGGATGATAAAACCAACTCGAATGAACTTTCTCTGAAAGGTATAACCTTTCAAAACCAGCATCCTTCCTGTCTATCTTTTTTGCACCTTCTCTAACCATTTTTCCAAATGTATTACCGTTGCTGGACTCCCCACGATTAACATCCTGGGGTTACCATCGACCAGAAAATTAATAGGAGTAGCCACATAAATACTGCAGCTACAAGAGCAGGTCAGAGGTTGGGAATCTTGCAAGGAGGTATTCACCTCCTGACTCCCCAAAGCCTGTTCCACCAACTCGAAAGCATAATTCAAATATCAAACTTAAGGAAAAAAAATCCATATCAGTGGCAGGTCAGATGATTGGTCAGAATATAAAGAACATCAGGGAATGACTAAAAACGTTAATCAGGAGAAAGACATTACATTGTGAGAGGAAGCTAGCTAGAAATGAATGAACAAATATTTATAAAGGAAAAGAGTAAGCAAGGAGGGTTTTGGTTCTCGAGAGAGGGAGAACTGGTATTTAATAGTAGATAATAAGGAAATGGTGGATGAAATAAACTAATAGTTTCCGCCATAGAGGATACCCAAACCATCCCAGTAATGGCTATAAATCAGGAGCTGGAAAAGGAGAGAGGAACTCAGTGAGATTACAAATACATTAAGGACAAAAGGGTAACTAGAGAGAGAATAGGGCCCCTCAAAGATCAGCAAGGCTGCCTTTGTGTGGAGCCGCAGGAGAAGGGGGAGATACTAAATGGGGAAGTGGGGCTGGACAAACTATTGGAGCTGGGATCTGACAAGGCTCCAGTCCTGATCATCATCCTTGGGTCTTAAAAGAGGCGGCTAAGCAGGTAGGAGATGCATTGGTGATAATTCTCCAACGATTCTGGAAAAACTTCAGCAGATTGGAAAGTAGGGAATATAACTTCTCCTTTCCAAAAAAAAAGAGGGATGGAGGAAACAAGAAACTTCAGGCTAGTTGACCTGACATCAGTCATGGGGGAGGTGTTGGAATAGATCGTTAAAGGGATTACAGCCGTACAGGTACATGGAGTCAGAAAGCGCCAGCACGGTTTCAGCAAAGGGAAACCTTGTTGTATCACTTTGATAAGATGCTACATCTCGGGTGATTACAGAAATTAGGAGCTCATGGTTTACGGGGTAAAGATGGCACGGATAGAAGATTGGTTGGCTGTCAGAAAACAGAGAGCCTGAGTAAATGGCTCTTTGTTGAATGATACGATGTGGTGTGTGGAGTTTCACAGCGGTCTGTGATTATTACATTCTACATCAGTGACTTTAATGTGAATATGATAATATGGGAAAATGTGAAATTGTTCACTTTGGCAGAAAGAATTTTTTAAAAAAGCAGAGTACAGTATTAATTATACAGAGAATGGCTGCGGAAGTTGGGAATTTGGTGTTCTGGTGCACAAGATATAAAAAGTTAGGATGTAGGTCCAGCACATAATGAAGGCAGCTCTGGGATCCTACCCTTTATTACAGGAGTAATTGAACATGAAAGTAAGTTTGTTATGCTTCATTCACAGGGCATTGGAGACAGCATATCTCAAATACCTGAACTGTGTGCAGTTTCACTCTCCTTATTTACAGAACGATGAAAATGCATTGGAGATGGTTCAAAGGAGGTTTACTGGATCAATACCTGAAATGAGTGGGTTCTCTTAGGACAGACGGAGCTTGCTTACACTGAATTTCAGAAGAGTGAGAGTTGACTTGATTGAACTGTATAACTTCCTGAATGGTGCTAACAAAGTGAACGTGGAATGATGTTTCCTCTTGTGGATTGGTTCAGAACTAGAGGGCACATTCTAAAATTGAGGTCACCCTTTCAGGACAAAGATGTGGAGAAATATTTTGTCTCAGAGGGTTGTGTAACTTTGACATTCTTTTCCTCAAACGTTGGTGGAGCTAGAGTGAATGAATATTTTTAGAGTGAAGATAAGGAGAAACTTCTTCAGCTAGAGAGTGGGGCATCTATGGAATTTATTACCACAGAAGGCTGTGGAGAAGACGTCATTGAGTGTATTTTTCATAGATTCCCTACAGTATGGAAACAGGCCCTTCAGCCCAACAATTCCATTCCGATCCGCCGAAGAGTAACCCACCCAGACCCATTTCCCTCAATTTAACCCTGACTAATGCATCTAGCCTATGCATCCCTGAACACTACAGGCGATTTAGCGTGGCCAATTCACCTAACCTGCACATTTTTGGACTGTGGGAGGAAACCGGAGCACCCGGAGGAAACCCACACAGACACGGGGAGAATGTGCAAACTCCACACAGACAGTCGCCCAAGGCTGGAGTTGAACCCGGGTCTCTGGCACTGTGAGGCAGCAGTGCTAACCACTGAACAGATAGGTTCTTGAGTATCAAGGGGATCAAGGGTTACGGGAGAAAGGGGGAGAAACTTATCAGCCATGATTGAATGGCAGAACAGACATGATGGGCTGAATGGTCTGAATTCTGCTTCTATGTCTTATGGTCTTTTATTGTTAAGGTGGTGTTGGATTGACTCTCAGTAAGCAGGGACTTAAAAGTGATCAGGAGGTATATAGCAAAGTTATTTTGGAAACACAAACAAAATCTTTTTGAATGGAGAAACAGGGGCTGAATGGCCTACCCCTGATTGGTAGATTGGTATTAATGTGCTTTGATTCATTTTCAATGTTTCAATAAACAATAGACAATAGGTGCAGGAGTAGGCCATTCTGCCCTTCGAGCCTGCACCACCATTCAATATAATCATGGCTGATCATCCTCAATCAGTATCCTGTTCCTGCCTTATCTCCATAACCCTTGATTCCACTATCCTTGAGGGCTCTATCCAACTCTTTCTTAAATGAATCCAGATATACAAGCCCAGTCGCTCCAATATTTCAACATATGATAGTCCTGCCATTTTGGGAATTGACCTCGTGAACCCAAGCTGCACTCCCTCAATATCCAGAATGTCCTTCCTCAAATTTGGAGACCAGAACTGCACACAGTACTCCAGGTGTGGTCTCACCAGGGCCCTGTACAGCTGCAGAAGGAGCTCTTTGCTCCTATACTCAATTCCTCTTGTTATGAAGGCCAGCATGCTATTAGCCTTCTTCACTACCTGCTGTACCTGCATGCTCTTCCTCATTGTGATATTACTAAGTGACTTGTTCAGCCACTTCAGAGGGAAATTAACAACCTGTTTGATGTGGAATTGGACTCCTTTACCGACCCAAGGTTGACAAGTTTCCAACCGTAAAGGGCATTAGTGCATTGGCTTAATGTTTTCCAACAATCTGACAGCTCATGGCCCTTCTGCTGGTGCCAGCCCTTCCCTTCCACATTCGGAAGTTCTCAAGCTGCCTTGAGTGGATTTGAAGTCACATTCTGAGATTCATTCACCTCAGTGTCTGAAGTTCCAGTGAAGGAAGATAATTGCTGAAAGAAATATCAAAGTTGCTGCAGAAACTCTGCAGGTCTGGCAGTATCTGTGGAGAGAGAGAGAGAGAGAGAGAGAGAGACAGAGTTAACGTTTCGAGACCAGTCCTTCTTCTTCACTTTAATATTGACATTGAAATGTTAACTTTGTTTCTCTCCACAGATGCTGCCAGACCTGCTGAGCTTATCCAACAATTTCTGTTTCCCCTTCCAGATCTTCAGATTTTGCTTTAATTTGCCTGCCTACCTTCCTGAAGCCTTTTGTGTTCCTTCTCATTATTTGTCGTTTATACCAATCCTGTTAGTGGGAGCTTGCTGCATATAAGTTGGTTGCTGTGATTGGTCCATTCCAACAGTTGCCTCACTTTAAAAATACTCTGTTTGTTGTGAAGCATTTTCAATGGTTGGGAAGAACATGATATAAACACAAGGCATTGTTCCTAACGTAAACCTGTGACTGGGCTTCGAACGTACATCACCGGTCTATAGTCCCCTGGCTTGTCCATACCGCCCTTCTTAAACAGTGGCACCACGTTTGCCAACCTCCAGTCTTTTGGCACCTCACCTGTGACTATCGATGAAGCAAATATCTCAGCAAGAGGCCCAGCAATCACTTCTCTCGCTTACCACAGAGTTCTAGGGTGCACCTGATCAGTTCCTGGGGATTTATCCACTTTTATGTGTTTCAAGACATTTTACAAGATGTCACCATCTATTTAGGGGAGAAAGTGAGGACTGCAGATGCTGGAGATCAGAGCTGAAAATGTGTTGCTGGAAAAGCGCAGCAGGTCAGGTAGCATCCAAGGAGCAGGAGAATCGATGTTTCAGGCATAAGCCCTCCACCGCATCTCCTCCACTTCCCGTTCCTCTGCCCTTGAACCCCGCCCCTCCAACCGCCACCAGGACAGAACTCCTCTGGTCCTCACCTACCACCCCACCAACCTCCATATACAGTGTATCATCCGCCATCATTTCCGCCACCTCCAAAC